>NC_057809.1:259382057-259391563 GCF_018294505.1 Triticum aestivum | reverse complement strand
GGGCCGCGCGGGCCCGCGGGGAGGCGGCGGCGATGTGGTCCGGGGCGCCCACGTGGCGGCTCCCGGTTGGCAGAGGCGGATCCGGACGTTGTCCGGCCTGTGCGGACACGTCCGGCGGCGGCGGAGATGGTTCTTTTTTAGGGTTTGATGAGGGGATCCGAGATTTGGAATGAGGGAGGTATATATAGGCATAGAGGGAGCTAGGAAAGTCCAAATGAGGTGCGGTTTTCGGCCACGCGATCATGATCGAACGCTCTAGGTGATGGAGCAGAGTTAGGTGGGTTTTGGGCCAAAATGGAGGGGTGTTGGGCTGCAACACACACGAGACCTTTTCGGCCCCTCGGTTAACCATTGGAGTATCAACGAAGTTCAAATGATACAAAACTTGACAGGCGGTCTACCGGTAGTAAACCAAGGCCACTTGGCAAGTCTCGGTCCAATCCGGAAATGTTTAATCCCCACACACGAAAGAAAGCTAGAAATGACCACCGGAGGAGAACGAAGCGCCGGAATGCAAAACGGACAACGGAGAAAATGCTCGAATGCATGAGACGAACACGTATGCAAATGCAATGCACATGATGACATGATATGAGATGCATGACAACGATAACAACACACGGAGACAAAAAAACCCAAACCCGAGGAAATAAAATATCTTAACGCCAGAAACGGCAAGAGTTGGAGTACAAATTGGGAAAGTTACATCCGGGGTGTTACAACACTCCACCACTATGAAAGGATCTCATCCCAAGATCTAGGACTAAAAGAACGCTGGGTACTCAGAACGGTGGTGATCCTCGCGTTCCTAGGTAGCTTCACGGTCGAAATGGTGTGACCACTTGACTTTGAGAAATTTGATTGACTTGTTGCGAGTTTTGCATTCCGTCTGTTCAAGAATAGCAACTGGGTGCTCACGATAGGATAGATCTTCTTGGAGCTCAATGTCCTCGAAGTTGACGGTGCGGTCAGGCATCTTGAAGCACTTTCGAAGCTGAGAGACATGGAACACGTCATGAACATTTGCAAAGTTTGAAGGAAGCTCGAGTTGATAGGCAAGGTCGCCTCTCTTGCTGACAATCTTGAAAGGTCCCACGTATCTAGGGGCAAGCTTCCCTTAGATACCGAAGCGACGAGTACCTTTCATAGGAGAGACACGGAGGTAAACATGATCTCCGATCTCGAAAGCCAAATCGCGGTGCTTACTATCATAGTAGCTCTTCTGACGGAATTGGGCTGCTTTGAGGTTATCACGAATGACTTTGCACATTTCTTCTGCTTCTGTGATTAAGTCATTATCCAAAAGCTGACGTTCACCGGTTTCAGACCAGTTGAGAGGGGTACGGCACTTCCTGCCATACAGAATTTCAAATGGGGCCTTGCCCAAACTTGCTTGAAAACTGTTGCTGTAGCAGAATTCAGCATACAGAAGACAATCCTCCCACTTCATGCCGAAGGAGATCACACAAGCCCTGAGCATATCTTCAAGAATCTGGTTGACACGCTCGACTTGACCGCTAGTTTGAGGATGGAAAGCTGTGCTGAAGTGGATGTTCGTGCCCATGGCCTTCTGAAAAGAATCCCAAAACTTCGAGGTAAAGATGCTGCCACGGTCTGAAGAGATCACTTGTGGAATACCGTGCAGAGAGACAATACGAGAGGTATAGAGTTCCGCCAATTGAGCTGCAGTGATCGACTCTTTGATAGGCAGAAAGTGAGCCACTTTGGTGAGTTTGTCGATGACAACGAATATAGCATCATTGCCACGCTTGGACTTTGGAAACCTAGTCACGAAGTCCATTTCAATGTGGTCAAACTTCCATTCTGGAATGGCAAGAGGTTGGAGGAGACCTGCTGGCCTTTGGTGTTCTGCCTTCACTCTTCTGCAGACATCACATTCATTCACGAATTGAGCGATCTCGCGCTTCATTCGAGTCCACCAATACACTTGCTTGATGTCCTGATACATCTTCGTGCTCCCAGGGTGGATGGAGAGGAGAGAATTGTGAGCCTCGTTCAAGATCACTTTACGGAGGTCACCTTTGGGTACAACAATACGATCCTCGAAGAAGAGAGTGTCCTTGTCATCAAGGCGGTAGCACTTGTACTTGGACTGACTCTTGGCAATCCCAATCTTCACCTTTTTCACCATAGCATCAAGAAGCTGGGCTTGGCGAATCTGGTCTTCTAAGGTAGGAGAGACTTGAAGGTTGGCAAGGAAACCTTGAGGAACAACTTGCAGATTAAGTTTGCGGAAAGCTTCACAAAGCTCGGGTTGATAAGGCTTGAGAATCAGACTGTTGCAGTAAGCCTTCCTGCTCAAAGCGTCAGCAATCACATTGGCCTTGCCTGGAGTATACTCAATACTCGGATTATACTCTTGAATCATTTCGACCCATCGAGTTTGTTTGAGGTTGAGATTAGGCTGAGTGAAGATGTACTTGAGACTTTTGTGATCAGTGAAAATGTCCGCTTTTCTTCCCAATAGAAGATGTCTCCAAGTCAAAAGAGCATGCACAACTGTCGCCAACTCGAGATCATGAGTGGGGTAGTTCTTCTCATTAGGCTTCAATTGGCGAGAGGTATAAACAACAACTTTCTTCTCTTGCATCAATACTGCGCCAAGACCTTGGAGAGAGGCATCACAAAAGACCTTGTACGGCTTGGATTCATCAGGCGGAGTCAGAACTGGAGCAGTGATCAATTTCTCTTTCAAAGTGTTGAAAGCAATATCACACTCCGGAGACCAAACGTACTTGACATGCTTCTTGAGAAGATTTGAGAGAGGCTTCGCGATCTTAGAAAAGTTTTCAACGAATCTTCGGCAATAGCTTGCGAGACCGAGAAAACTGTGGAGTTGCTTCACGTTCTGAGGAGGTTCCCAATTCACAATTGCAGACACCTTCTCAGGATTCACGGCAATGCCCTTGGCAGAGATGATATGACCAAGATAAAGAACCTCATCAAGCCAAAATTCACACTTGGAGAACTTGGCGTAGAACTTGTGTTCTCTGATCTTATCAAGAACCAAACGCAAGTGCTTGGCATGATCTTCCTTGTTCTTCGAGAAAACCAGAATGTCGTCGAGATAGACCAAAACGAAGTCATTGGTGTAGGCGTTGAAGATGAAATTCATCATGCGAGAGAACGTCGGAGGAGCGTTGGCGAGGCCAAAAGACATGACAGTGTATTCATATGAACCAAAGCTTGTTCTGAATGCTGTCTTGGGAATATCTTCTTCACGAATGCGAATCTGGTGATAACCCATACGGAGATCAAGCTTGGAGAATACTTGGGCACCTTTGAGTTGTTCGAACAGCTCATTGATGTTGGGAAGTGGGTATTTGTTCTTGATGGTCTTCTTGTTCACTGGACGGTAATCAACACAAAGTCGGTCCGTTCCATCCTTCTTCTTCACAAAAAGAACACCACAACCCCACGGAGAAGAACTAGGCCGGATGAGACCCATTTTCTCTTGAATATCGAGTTGCTTCTTCAGCTCCTTCAACTCTTCAGGTCCGAGCTTGTAAGGACGCTTGCACACAAGTTCCGTACCAGGCTCAAGATCAATAACGAATTCAACTGGCCGGTGCGGAGGCATTCCTGGAAGCTCTTCTAGAAAGACGTCTTGATATTCGCAAACGACTGGAATTTGAGAGATGGCATCCAATTCACCCCTCTCATTGATAGAAAACAGACGGATGGTATTATCCCGAGCAGCAAAGATAATTACATCCTCAGACGAATGAGTCAATTGAATCTGCCTGGCTGCACAATCAAGCTGAGCCTTGTGCTTAGAAAGCCAATCCATCCCGAGAATAAGATCAATATCCGAGTTACCAAGAACCATTGGAGAAGCCAGAAACTTGAAATCACCCACTCAAGATAGAAATATCCGGAACCATCAAACTAGAACTCAGACGCTTAGCTGGAGACACGACTTGCATAGCTCTGGGTAAAGCCTTAGTACTAAAATTGTTCTCCGATGCAAATGGGAATGACATGAAGGAATGCGATGCACCAGAGTCAAAAAGTACTTTTGCGGGAATATTATTAACAGGAAGGTTACCCATGATCACATCTGACGAGTCCTCTGCCTGAGCTGCATTCATCAAATTGACCTTGGCATGCTTGGGGTTATGCTTGATCACAGCTGTACTTGCCAATCTGACAGGAGGAGGAGGAGGAAGACGCCTCTGGTTGAAACACTTGTTGGCATAGTGACCCTTCTGTTGGCCTTGTTGCACGTGACCTCTGAAAGCAGACGGTGATACAGAGCACTCGATCTTGGAGCTTGAGACGAAGTCTTGTTCTGAAAGCCAGGGTTGGGTGGGTGGGAAGAACCACTACCACCTTTACTCTTCTGCTGATACGGCTGACGGAACGGAGGAGGAGGAAGCCAATACTTCTGCTTCTTGGCCACTTGAGTAGAGGAAGGAGTAACATCTCTGACTCGCTTCTTGGAAGCATCACACCTCAACTAAGCAGCCTCTTGCTTCAGTGCCATGTTGTAGAACTCATTGTACCTCAAGGGCTCAAAGAGAACAAGAGCGAGCTGGATATCTTCTCTGAGACCACCCCTGAACTGGTATATCATGCTCTTCTCATCAGGGACGTCCTGCTTGGCAAAGTGGGCGAGCTTCTGGAACAACTTGTTGTAGTCATAGACAGACAAAGAGCCTTGCTTCAGATTGCGGAATTCCTCACGCTTTCTTTCAACCACGCTCTGCAGAATATGATGAGCTCGGAAATCTCAACGGAAATCATCCCAAGTGATAACACATCCACCTCTGGAATCCTTGTACTGCTGGAACCATTCTGCAGCTTGATCTTTGAGTTGGAAGGAAGCGAACTTAACAAAGTCCTCAGGCCTGACGTTACTGCACTCGAAATGCTTACACAAATCCACAAGCCAATCGTCAGCATCGGTTGCCTCGACACAATTGTTGAAAGTCTTTGGCCCGTTAGCAAGGAACTTGTTGAGTGTAGCAAAGTGACTCTGATTGCTGCCTTGATTCCCTTGGTTGCCTTGATTGCGCTCTTGGAGAATTTGCATGATCAACTGTGTGTTTGCATTGGTTGCGGCCATCACAGCTTGCCATGCCTCCGGAGGAGGTGGAGGTGGTGGCGGATCAGGATTCGGAGTCGTGCGCGTTGGAGGAGCCATCCTGAAGAGGTTGACCACCATTAGCACATTGACAGATAAATATTGAAGCTGAATCCAACGGAATGAAAATTGCAATATATAGTCTTCACATCCGAACAAAATGAACGAATGCATTCCTCTTGAAATGGTCACATATCCATAAATTGAGAAGCCACGTAGAATTAAGGTAGAGAAATAAATCAACAAGGTAAGGATCAAGAATGAATAATCAGTAAGAAATCCCAATCTCAAACCAATATCCGTGGAAGAAGAACTAGATCTACTAGAATTCCCACCTATGAAACTCCCGAACCTTTCCGGTTATGCAATCAGGTGTTGGGGATACAGGGGAAGCATAATATCTCACCCAAACTAGCAAATCCTACATCCAGCTGTATCAATCCTTCAACACATAACCAAGAAACCTTCGGAAACCATCTACCTCAACCTTCGAAAAGCATCCGTTATACAAGTTATGGCGATACTCCTGAACTCCCACCCCAGTACTGGGTGGCATCGAGGTTATCTCACCAACGAACTGCATAAAAGAGATTTTCGATGTCGGCGTACTAAACTCAGGTATTCCAGAACTGCAACGATAAAATTATGATGACCACACCTCAGAGCTCAACTCCCCGGGACACTTCCACTAAACCCCTGACAGGAGGCACCAAGACAATGTTCTCATCATAAAACCATCGGAACGATTCCAAGATACCCGCGTGATCCTAAAAAAATTTAGTGAAATTTGAGAAGAGAAAAGTCAAAACTCTACGTCAGGATGCCTTACCAGAGCGATGAGGAGACTGGGAAGTAAAAAGAATTCCTAAACTCTCCGATATATAATTCCTAAAAGACTCAAAACATTTTTCTAGACATAACTCGGCCGCTAAAAACGATCAAGCAATGGGGCTCCTAAGGTCGGGGATGGCTCTGATACCAACTTGTAACACCCTCGATGCGACTATAGCTCCCACGTGTCGAGGCATGACTTAGAGGCATAATCGCATTGAAGGCATATGTCGCAAGTTAGGCAATCTTCACAACATCCCATGTAATATAAATAATAATAATAAAGGGGAGATAACATAGTTGGCTTACACTCGCCACATCAATCAAGTACATAAATAACATTACATCATCCAAACACTCATGGCCCGACTACAGCGCCAAAATAAAAGAGAACCCAACATGCGACACGGTCCCAATCACCCCCAACTAGGCACCACTACTGATCATCGGGAAAGGAAACATAGTAACATTGAGAGTCTTCGTCGAACTCCCACTTGAGCTCATACGCGTCTCCTGGAGCGGAATCATCAGGCCCTGCATCTGGTGTAATAGTAATCTGTGAGCCACAGGGACTCAGCAATCTCGCACCCTCGCGATCAAGACTATTTAAGCTTATAGGTAAGGCAAGGTAAAATATGAGTGGAGCTGCAGCAAGCGACTAGCAACTATGGTGGCTAACTTATTCGCAAAAGAGAGCAAGAAGAGAAGGCAAAGCACGAGCGAGAAACTAGAGAGCAACCTGCGCAAACATTACTCCAACACCGTGTCCACCTCCCGGACTCCGCCGAGAAGAGGCCATCACGGTAACACACTCAGTTGATTCATTTTAATTAAGTTAAGGTTCAAGTTATCTACAACCGGACATTAACAAATTCCCATCTGCCCATAACCGCGGGAACGGCTATCGAAAGTTCAAATCCCTGCAGGGGAGTCCCAACTTAGCCCATGACAAGCTCTCACGGTCAACGAAGGAATAGACCTCCTCCCAAGACGTTTCGATCAGACTCGGTATCTCGGTAATTCAAGACACTTCGACGGGTTAAAACAAGACCAGCAACACCGCCCGAATGTGCCGACAAATCCCGATAGGAGCTGCACATATCTCGTTCTCAGGGCACACTCAGATGAGACTAGCTACGAGTAAAACCAACCCTCAAGTTCCCCGAGGTGGCCCAGCAGGCAGCTCAGTTCGGACCGACACTCAGAGGGAGCACTGGCCCGGGGGGGTTAAAAATAAGATGACCCTTGGGCTCCGGTAACCCAAGGGAAAAAGAGGCTAGGTGGCGAATGGTAAAACCAAGGTTGGGCATTGCTGGAAAAGCTTTAATCAAGGCAAACTATCAAGGGGTTCCCATTATAACCCAACCACGTAAGGAACGCAAAATCCGGGAACATAACACTGATATGACGGAAACTAGGGCGGCAAGAGTGGAACAAAACACTAGGCGAGAGGCCGAGCCTTCCACCCTTTACCAAGTATATAGATGCATTAAGATAACAAGATAATATAATGAAATCCCAACAAGTAAATAAATGTTCCAACAAGGAACGGCCTTCAATCTTCACCTGCAACTAGCAAAGCTATAAGAGGGGCTGAGCAAAGCGGTAACATGGCCAAACAATGGTTTGCTAGGACAATGGTGGGTTAGAGGTTTGACATGGCAATTTGGGAGGCTTGCAAGCAAATGGTAGGCATCATAGCATTGGCATAGCAAAACAGCGAGCAAACTAGCATAGCAAAGATAGTAGTGATTTCGAGGGTATAATCATCTTGCCTGCACAGTTGTCAGAGTTGACTGGATCCTCGAAAGCAAACTCAACGGGCTCCTCGTTAGCGAACTCGTCTCCCGGCTCTACCCAAAAAAGACAAACAAGCAACAAGAATACAATCAACCACGTGCAAGACCAAGCAATATGATGAAATGATGATATGCCATGCGGAATGCGATGCGGGATGCAAAATGCAAGATATGACAGGAAATGCATGAACCTGGCCTCAACTTGGAAATCCAAGTCTGCCACTGAAAAGATGAGATGAAATCGCTTGAAAACGATATAAAGAACGCTGGAATCAGAGTTACGGTTTGGAAATGGCAAGCGATTCAAAAATGACACCGGTCTGCGATTTACAGCAAATAGGCATCTAAATGCAACGAAATGAACATGCTACAGCCACCAAATATGACAACAAAATACATGGCAGGGATGCACACAAGATGCTTAACAAAGGTCTAGCACTGAGCTACGGCCAATTCATCCATTAACAGGTTCAAACAAGCATGGCAAAAATGCATATGACGAACAGATCTCAGACTTAGTGAAATTAACACTCGCCTGGAATTTGAGATCAGGTAGCCCTCTTCGGAGCAACAAAACTACATGCTACAGGACCTGAACATGGCAAAGTAAAGCATAGAATGGAGCTACTCAAAGAGCTTAACAAAAGTCCCTTAGTGACCTTGAGCCAAAACGGATCAGAAAATACAGTTGTAAGCATGTGAACATAGCAAAAACATAATTAGTTTTCATACTTAGTGAAAACTGACACAAGCTGAAATATAACTCAAGTAGGCATGTTTACGAGCTCGATGCACTCGCTACGGTGCTAGTCATGGCAAGACAAGCATACCTCCATCAAGAAGGCATAAAATTCAAGCTAGACATGGTAAGAACAATAGCATAGCATGCACGGATCAACTACAACATCACCGGCAAAATTGCAAACAAGTTGACAATCTGCCTAGATTCACAAAGTAGCAAAAGTAGAGCTCGATTGAGTCAAGCTAGGGTGCTCCATAATTGCAAACAAAGACATGGATGGATAGAGCACTACAAGATTAACAAAACATCCTTGCTGATCATCCTTAAAAGAGGCACGGATCACTAGGAAACAACATGAACATATGGCATCATGAGATAAACCGCTCCAGGACTTAGTGAAATTACCAAGTCCCTGAAGATAGAATTAGCAAGTGCGCCACTTTGCAAGCTTGCACTAGTCACCACACACATTCTAAAAATATATGGGTTGCACCTTTGGAGAGATGACAAAACCCTTAACAAAGCATATGTAGAACTCATGGGCATATCATGCACACAATAATCATGGCAAAAATGACAAAAGTGCTAAATGGAGTAGCAAATCTGGCAATTAACTCAAGTAGCCCTCTTCTAACAGCATTTCGGGCATCAAGATGAGCTCAAATGAAAATGATGCAATGGAAGGAAATGACGTACTCTCTGAGGTGAACATTTTGATATGCTATATGCATTAATCGGAGCTACGGATGCAAAGTTACGGAGCTACGAACATGTGCATATGGGCTAGAAAATCCGGGGACTTAGACGAAAATTCAACCTCCGATCTAGGGTTTCCAGATCTGCACGCTTCCCGAGGCGGTGGCGCGAGCACTGTAGAAGCCGGGGTTCGGTTCGCCGGCGGGAGAGAAGAAGAGGCGAGGACGGGGGCGAGGGCGGCCGGCGGTGGTGGAGCTTGCCGGCATCGAGGAGGCGGCGGCTCCGGGCGGCGGACACGGCGCGGCGGCTGCGGCGGCCGGAGAAGGAGGCA
>NC_057809.1:259262026-259381721 GCF_018294505.1 Triticum aestivum | reverse complement strand
GCGATGCGGGCCGGGGGGGCCAGCCTGGGCCGCGCGGGCCCGCGGGGAGGCGGCAGCGATGTGGTCCGGGGCGCCCACGTGGCGGCTCCCGGTTGGCGGAGGCGGATTCGGACATTGTCCGGCCTGTGCGGACACGTCCGGCGGCGGCGGAGATGGTTTTTTTTAGGGTTTGACGAGGGGATCCGAGATTTGGAATGGGGGAGGTATATATAGGCATAGAGGGAGCTAGGAGAGTCCAAATGAGGTGCGGTTTTCGGCCACGCGATCATGATCGAACGCTCTAGGTGATGGAGCAGAGTTAGGTGAGTTTTGGGCCAAAATGGAGGGGTGTTGGTCTGCAACACACACGAGGCCTTTTCGGTCCCTCGGTTAACCGTTGGAGTATCAACGAAGTCCAAATGATACAAAACTTGACAGGCGGTCTACCGGTAGTAAACCAAGGCCGCTTGGCAAGTCTCGGTCCAATCCGGAAATGTTTAATCCCCACACACGAAAGAAAGCTAGAAATGACCACCGGAGGAGAACGAAGCGCCGGAATGCAAAACGGACAACGGGGAAAATGCTCGAATGCATGAGACGAACACGTATGCAAATACAATGCACATGATGACATGATATGAGATGCATGACAACGATAACAACACACGGAGACAAAAAAACCTGAACCCGAGGAAATAAAATATCTTAACGCCGGAAACGGCAAGAGTTGGAGTACAAATTGGGAAAGTTACATCCGGGGTGTTACACTATCCCCCTAGGATCATGCGTGTAGTACTTCGTTTCGATAACTAATAGATTTTTGCAATAAGTATGCGAGTTCTTTATGACTAATGTTGAGTCCATAGATTATACGCACTCTCACCCTTCCATCATTGCTGGCCTCTCTAGTACAGCGCAACTTTCGCCGGTACCATAAACCCACCATATACCTTCCTCAAAACAGCCACCATACCTACCTATTATGGCATTTTCGTAGCCATTCCGCGATATATTGCCATGCAACTTTCCACTATTCCGTTTATTATGACACGCTCCATCATTGTCATATTGCTTTGCATGATCATGTAGTTGACATCATATTTGTGGCAAATCCACCGTTCATAATTCTTTCATACATGTCACTCTTGATTCATTGCACATCCCGGTACACCGCCGGAGGCATTCATATAGAGTCATATTTCGTTCTAAGTATCAAGTTGTAAGTAAATAAAAGTGTGATGATCTTACTTATTAGAGCATTGTCCCATGTGAGGAAAGGATGATGGAGACTATGATTCCCCCACGAGTCGGGATGAGACTCCGGACGAAAAAAAAGAGGCCAAAAAAATGAGAGAAGACCCAAATAAAAAATGAGAGAAAAGAGAGAAGGAGCAATGCTACTATCCCTTTACCATACTTGTGCTTCAAAGTAGCACCATGATCTTCATGATAGAGTCTCCTATATTGTCACTTTCATATACTAGTGGAAAATTTTCATTATAGAGAACTTGGCTTGTATATTCCAATGATGGGCTTCCTCAAATTCCCCTAGGTCTTCGTGAGCAAGCAAGTTGGATGCACACCCACTTAGTTTCTTTTTGAGCTTTCATAAACTTATAGCTCTAGTGCATCTGTTGCATGGCAATCCCTACTCACTCACATCGATATCTATTAATGGGCATCTCCATAGCCCGTTGATATGTCTAGTTGATGTGAGACTATCTCCTTTTTGTCTTCTCCACAACCACCGTCTATTCCACCTATAGTGCTATGTTCATGGCTCACGCTCATGTATTGCGTGAAAGTTGAAAAAGTTTGAGAACATAAAAAGTATGAAACAATTGCTTGGCTTGTCATCAGGGTTGTGCTTGATTTAAATATTTTGTGTGATGAAGATGGAGCATAATGAGACTATATGATTTGTAGAGATAAGCTTTCTTTGGCCATGTTATTTCGAGAAGACATAATTTCCTTGTTATTATGCTTTCTTTGGCCATGTTGCTTCTTGTCTCGTTGATCTGCCGAAAACAGCAACTAAGCACTTTGCAATCAAGGAAACAACATGCTACAGGAATCATAAGGACACAAACTTGACATGCACTCAAAGTACAGATTCCATGCTTCAAATAACATGTAAGGTTCAGTTTCATAGGCATCAAGATTAATCCAAGATGATCAATGCAAAAAGCAACTTAATAACACAGATAATGACTTAGTGAAAAACAGGGCATACAAGTGAGCAGGAATAATATATTGACATGTTGGAGGCATGAAACAAAGATGATATAGTGCAAGAATATAACAAACAAAAGCATGGCATCAAAGTATAGGTTAAACATGGCAAAACATTATTACTAAGCATCTCCATATAACCCATAGATCAATGCCAATCAACAAGACAAGAAGCAACATGATATAAGTTGATTCTCAGACTTAAGAGGAAACCTGGGAATGCAAAACATAACATTATGATGCTGACTTTGGAGGCACATAACAGCAAGCATAGCAACTTTAATAAGGATGCAAAAGACATGGACATGTAGTAGACAAGATATACTTCAACTTAGTCCATGGAAACAAGTTCATATGAAGCAAGGAGCAATTACTAAGATGCTTTCCAAAATGGAACATGTTGTTAACAGGATGACAGATTTAGCATGATGGCAACTTGAGAGCAAGAAAGAGACAAGCTACAGCAAGTTATCTTAACAACCAAGGGCATGGCATCAAAGTACACATAACAAGGAGCAGACACAAAAGATGCAGACACAAAATGCAACGGAAAAGACAAAACAACAAGTTACGACAAGTTTCAGCAGTTAACATCATATAGCACTCTTGCAACAGGGATTACCATCACATAATGCATCCTAACATGCATGCAAATGACACTAACATCTAGAGCACTCAGAGACGAACAAAACGACATATCATTCACTCAGGTCGGGTAACAATGCACAAAGTTGTAGCCATCACAAAATGCACATATGCTATGAGTTTTCAGGGACTTGGCCATATTTAGGGAAAAAAACACATGAGCGCGAAATATCTAAATCGCGCACTAGGCGGGGAATAGTTGCGCTCACCCCTTGGTGTAGGACCTTGAAGTAGATGTGTCTAGAGGGGGGGTGATTAGACACTTAGTGCTAAAGTTGCAATTTTTAGGCCTTTTTGGTTTGAGTGGAGTTTTAGGCACAATTTCAACATACACAATACATATCAAGCAAGCATGCAAAGAGTATATGAGCAGCAGAATGTAAAGCATGCAACTTGCAAGAATGTAAGGGGAAGGGTTTGGAGAATTCAAACGCAATTGGAGACACGGATGTTTTTCCCGTGGTTCGGATAGGTGGTGCTATCCTACATCCACGTTGATGGAGACTTCAACCCACGAAGGGTAACGGTTGCGCGAGTCCACGGAGGGCTCCACCCACAAAGGGTAACGGTTGCGCGAGTCCACGGAGGGGTCCACCCACAAAGGGTAATGGTTGCGCGAGTCCACGGAGGGCTCCACCCACGAAGGGTCCACGAAGAAGCAACCACCACCCACGAAGGGTCCACGAAGAAGCAACCTTGTCTATCCCACCATGGCCATCGCCCACGAAGGACTTGCCTCACTAGCGGTAGTTCTTCACGAAGTAGGCGATCTCCTTTCCCTTACAAACTCCTTGGTTCAACTCCACAATCTTGTCGGAGGCTCCCAATTAACACCTAGCCAATCTAGGAGACACCACTCTCCAAGAAGTAACAAATGGTGTGTAGGTAATGAACTCCTTGCTCTTGTGCTTCAAATGATAGTCTCCCCAACTCAACTCTCTCTCATAGGATTTGGATTTTGTGGAAAGAAGATTTGAGTGGAAAGCAACTTGGGGAAGGCTAGAGATCAAGATTCATATGATAGGAATGGAATATCTTGGTCTCAACACATGAGTAGGTGGTTCTCTCTCAGAACATATGAGTTGGAATTGTGTATGTGTTCTGATGGCTCTCTTCACGAATGAAGAGGAGGTGGAGGGGTATATATAGCCTCCACACAAAATCCAACCGTTACACACAGTTTTCCAATCTCGGTGGGACCGAATCAACAAACTCGGTCGGACCGAAAAGGTAAACCTAGTGACCGTTAGAGATTTTCGGTGGGACTGACATGCAACTCGGTAGGACCGATATGGTTAGGGTTTGGGCATAACATAATCTCGGTGAGACCGATTACACAAACTCGGTGAGACCGATTTTGGTAATTAGCTAACCAGAGAGTTGGTCAGGCAAACTCGGTGGGACCGATTTTCTCTTTCGGTGAGACCGAAAAGTTACAAAAAGGAAACACTGAATTTACATTGCAATCTCGATGGGACCGATTGCATATCTCGGTGGGACCGAAAATATTGCAATAGGTAACAGAGAGTTTGCAAGCCCATCTCAGTGAGACCGAGATCCCTATCGGTAGAACCGAATTGCTAGGGTTTGGCAGTGGCTTATGACAAGTGAAACTCCGTGGCGCCGGATAGAAAGAATCGGTATGACCGAGTTTGGCTTAGGGTTTAGGTCATTTGTGGAAGTGGGAAAGTAGCTGAGGATTTTGGAGCATATCATTAAGCACATGAAGCAAGAGGCTCATTAAGCAACACCTCATCCCTCCTTGATAGTATTGGCTTTTCCTATGGACTCAATGTGATCTTGGATCACTAAAATGTAAAATGAAGAGTCTTGAGCTTGAAGCTTTAGCCAATCCTTTGTCCTTAGCATCTTGAAGGAGTTCCCACAATGTTTAGTTCATGCCACTCCATTGTTGAACTTATCTGAAACATGCTAGATAGAAATGTTAGTCCAACAAGAGATATGTTGTCATCAATTATCAAAACCACCTAGGGAGCACTTGTGCTTTCACTTGGGCTCGGCCCAAGATGCGGAGGGAAGCGGGCCGGATGGAGCTGGGCCTGGGAGGCCGAGGTCTGGGCCACTAGGCCCACGTGGCCGACGCCCTGGTCGTCGTTCTCCTCGAGCGCTCCTACTCGAGAAGGGGAGCAAGGAGGCGGCGGTGGCCACGGTGAGGACCTCCGGCGAGGCAGGGAACGGCGAGGAGGGACGGATCCGGTCGCCGGGGCACCGGATCGGGCCGGTCGGAGGTCGGCGGAGACGGCGCTACTCGAGATGGTGGCACGGGGCGAGCTCGGGCTGTGCGGGTATGGCGGCGGACAGTGAGGCGAGGTGGTTGGCGGGCGGCGTGGATCTACGACGGGACGGCGAGGCACTCGACGCCGGCACAGAGGACGGCAGCGGCACCTCATGGAGGATCTGAAGGGCGGCGCGACGCGGATCTGGGACGAGGAGCCAGGCGAACGGGCGGCGGCGGCCGGGCCTGCGCGGGCCCACGATGGGCTGGGGCAGGATGCGGTGGCCGCGAGCGGGAGGCGGCGGCTCAACGACACATGGAGGCGTGGGGTTGGTCATGGAGGCGGCGGTGGCTGAGGTGGCAGCGCGTGATTGGTCGAGCGACGTGGAGGGCGGACATGTCCGGCGCGGCGCGGACGTGTCCGGCGGCGTGAGGATGAAGAAGACTAGGGTTTCTTCCGAGATTACCAAGGGGAGGCTAATTTATAGGTAGAGGGAGTTAGGAGAGTCCAGATGAGGTGCGGTTTTCGCCTACACGATCGTGCTCCAACGACGGAGAGCATGGAGGGGGTTTAGATGGGCTAGTGTGCTGTTATGAAGGGGCGATGGGCTGCAAAGAGAGAGGGGTTTCACGGTTACACGGTTAACCGTTGGGGCATCAAACAACCTCCAAATGGAACGAAATTTGACAAGCGGTCTACCGGTGATATACCAAGGCCACTCGAAAAATCTCGGCCCATTCCGATAACGTTTTTCTCCCGCTCACGAAACAAGGTCTGGGAGGTGCAAGGGGTGGATGTGAGAGTGTCGGATGTCAAAACGGACAACGGAGAAAGTGACCGGATGCAAGTTTTAAAAACATGAGGATGCAATGCGCATGTTGACATGGCAAAGATGCAACACGCAAGCGAATGATATGACAATGACAGCGAATAACTGGGAGACACCTGACGCATCGGACTCGGGGCGTTATAGAGGGTCCCCTCCTCCTCTTCCTGCCCCCTGCTTAGTGGTGAAGACCTTGGTCCCCTGTTTGGGCGGCGACGGCGTTGCAACATTGTATTTCTTCTTGGAGGCGTCGTCCAGGGATAGCAGTGGTGGCGGGTGCGCAGTGGTGGTTCTGGTGGTGGCGGCTTGGCTCTTCTCTCTCCGACATCTTGCCCCATGAGTGGAGGATCCCTGCCGGTGTCGTTGGCAGTCCGTCGTCCTCGAGTTCGGTGTGAGGGGATCGGGTTCCCTCTGCGGTGGCAGCGGTAACCTGTTTGATGGGCGCCTTGCACTCTGGCGAATATCTCTGTGGTGGGGTTAGTGATGTCCTATTGTGCCGGCCTTGTTCACTTGTCGCTGCTCTAACAGCTTTCGTCCTGCGCTGTGGCTGAACCGGTGGCGGTGATGGCATCTCGACAGAGTTTGGCCCGAGTTTGATGGTCTATGCTTGCTCCTTTCCTTGGCAGCCATGTTGTCCTATTCCAAGTGGGATCTAGGTGATTCGCTTCGCTTGTGAACGGTCAGGTCAAACAACTCGATCTGGACATTTTGGAGCATATAGAAGTAGTTTGGCGCGTGTGCAAAAGAATAAGATGGGTTAAGAAAGGGGCAACTCGTACTCCTTGATTGAGCTGGTAGTTGAGCCCAGCAACCGATCTTGTACGAGTTCAATTAATTCTGCCGTCGCTATGAAAATTAAGGAAATAAAAATATGTATATGCTCCAAAATGTATATCAATACGTATATGCTCGAAAATGTATAAGCGTAGGGGCAACCCGATCTTCCAACTCGTACTTCTTAATTCTGCGGTCTCTATGAAAATCAAGGAAATAAAAATACGTATATCAAAACTATGAAAATATTTCCAAACCAAATTCATGTTTTGAAATTCATTTTAATTTTTAGGTCGTTTTGGGCCTTAAAATGATTCTCTAAAAATACATTTGGTGTTCAATTAATTGTTGAACTCCAACAAATATTCATAATAATATTCAAGCCATTTTCAAGTCATATTATCTTCTCCCATTTAATTTTTTTAACTAAAAATAGTTAGAATATTCAAAATGCACTAAATAATGCTATGAAATGATATGCTTCTATTAATGGGTGAGACGTTTTGGAGGCCGAGCTACCTGCAGGCCGAAATCTGTGCCGTGCAGTATAGCATTGCGATGTGTGCTCATTCGTTAATACGGTCGCTATTAAGTTGCAATACAGCGGTGCCGTGGGCTGCGGTGCTGTCATTCTACACGGGCCTCTGGTATGCATCGTTGCATGCCCATTATGTACCTACTGGGCTGTTTTGAAACTCGCACATGTGTGGCTGGCGGTAGGGTGGGTTTTGCGGGCCCATGTGGCGTTGCAGATAGTTTTATATTTATTTCCAGGTGATGCTTAGATTTTTCTGGCTGGTTAGATCTCTCATCCCCTTCTCGCGGTGGCTGGACGGGGCGAAGATTCGCCATGGATGGCCTGCAGTTCTTCGAGGAAGCCAAATCAGCGTGAAATATTGCTAGATCTTGCGCTTTATATTCTTGTTCTAATGCTTGGAACCAACTAGGTGTTTAGCGGATAATTCCTGCCGGATTTTTCCCCAATTTTTTGTCTAGCTCATCTGCCCCAGTGCCCCTGGTTGTTGAATCTGGATGGGGGGGTGTCGCTGATGTGGAGTGCGTCGTTACTTCCATGCATGAAGCTCGCGTGAACTGCCCAGTTTTGATTTCCTCTGAGCCAATCACTGTCGGCTAAGGCGCAGAGCAGCACCGTTTAGGACAGACACCTTGAGGAGGCAACGCTGGTGGAAGAGGACATTGGATCGTATAACGATGCTAGTGATGTGGTTGCCGACTCAAGCAACATGGCTCCTGAAGATACCAGCGATGCAGCTGTCAGAGAAGATGGAGATGCAGAACGTGTGCTCGTCTCCAACTCAACGGGCTCATGCTGGACTAGACGGTAATAAATTGACAACTAATCAGAAAACGCACTGTCTGAACGTGTAATGCTAGCTTGGGCTTGTTCGTCCTTTTGTTGAGTTAGACAAGATTGGGTTTGGGTTCAGTTTGTGTGTACTTGCGGCATGTATTTTTAGATTGCCCATTGACAAAACTGGTAAGAATGTGGATTTCTCTTATCGACAAAGATGAGAAGTGGTCAAAATTGGTAAGAATGCCTATCTTTTATGCTGAATGTGTGGATTTCTCTTATCGACAAAGATGAGAAGTGGTCAAAACTGGTAAGAATGCCTATCTTTTATGCTGAATGTGTGGATTTCTCTTACCGACAAAGATGAGAAGTGGTCAAAACTGATAAGAATGGCTATCTTTTATGCTGAATGTGTGGATTTCTCTTATCGTAATCCAGTTCTCTCCAATATCAAAACAATTAAGACATATACTGATGATATGCACCAATGCAGGGCAGTGTTGTTCTAACTCAAAACCTGCCTATTGAGATACAAGTATCAAAAATTTACACAAGGAGTATGTTTGAAAGTTTGGTAAGATGTTGTATGAAGTCGGATCGTATGTTCTGAGTGAAGTTGTACCTCGTCGCGAGTACATAGCCAGGCATGTAAAGAAGGATTCGAAAGAGAAGTGGTGTAAAAATAAATTCCTTCTTCAGGTGAACGATCTTGCTGATGAGTTCAAGTGTGAGTGCGAGATGTTCGATCAATTTGGGATGTTGTGCGTCCATGCACTAATGGTGTCCTTTTTTGCTGCTTGCTATGTGTGCCGATCAAATTATTATACGTACTGTTCGCCGGCGCAAAAAATTGTTCATCTGAGATACACTTTTTGTTCTCTGTAGGTAATGATCCAGCTTGGGCTGTAAGATGTTCTGGCAGAACACGTGCTGAAATGTTGGACCAGGGATGCGAGGGATATACTCCCACCAGAGCTTCTGCGCTACTAGAAGAACCAAGGTCCTCTCAAGAACTCTTCGTGGCGACATAACAATCTGCATCCGTTGTGTCTCGAAATTATCAGACTAGATGACATCAATAAGAATGCATATACTCTAGCTATGGAGCAACTGAGAAATGTGAAAAAATAGTATTGGAACCTGTGGCGGCTATAAGCGATGGTATGGGGCTATCCGACAGAGAAGTGGCAACTGATTCTGCAGGATCTGGCGTTGGGCACAAAAATCATTTTGGTCTAGCAATCCGGCGCAGAGTGCCTCACAATGTTCAGATAGTTTCGCGACACCGTCGAAGAAGAGGCCAGCAGGGCAGCCTACCCAAGCTGCAACAAAGCACCGTACGAATAGCCAGCTAAAAGGACTAGGTTCTATTCTATATGCAGGGTTCAAGATCACAGGATTACTGCATGTCCGCAGCGGGGTGATCTTCCAAAGGCGCTTGCTGCTCCAGATGCAGCTTGAGAGGGCACTGGAAGAACATATGCACCAACCTCCCGAAAGCGGACTTGAATGATTGATTTAGTGTGTTTTAAGTTGATATTCAGACTGCAGACTCAAAATATCAGAAGTTTGTCTTTTGAAAAGAACACAACATATATCTGTGGTGGTTTGTGTGTCATATCGCTGGTATCCATTTTCGCATATACATTCCTGTGCTCAGCTGAATGTGTAATGACGATGTTGTCAAAAATCATATGGAGTAGCTGTGTCTAGTGGAAAAATGTTGCAGCTCCAGTTTCTGATTAAGTTGGTCGATGGTCTATTTCTGCTCTTTGACGTGTTCAGTTGCACGGGCGAAAAAATTCATATATGGTGTCAGCGTCTTTTGTGCTTGACCTCTCACATACAAAGCAAGTTTTTGCTTCCTGCGAATGTAGACGAATCGTTGCTGAATAAAAAGAAAACAAGTCCTGCACATGAGGATGGCAAGTGTGCCCGCTCTGCTGTGCGACTCATCTATACATGAGCTGTCACTGTTTATTTAGTATAGCAAATACGGGCAACTTAAAACGGCCGGAGCTGAAATACGATGGGAGGCATACCAGCATGGCACTGATCACAACCAGGACAGGCGTGTGTGATACCGGCCTCCAGGTAGCTCGGCCACCAAACTGCATTTTCGTCTATTAATATCCTAATTTGGAATATTGCGATGTTACAAAGACCACGAATGAAATACTTCAAATATTTCTTTTTCTTTTCTTTTATATACTATGACTTGTGCCATGGTGAATTTTTCGACCAATTTCTCTCTCATACTCGAAAAAGAAGATTGAATTCACAGGTAACTTTAACACACAAAAATCCCTGAAGAGAATAGCAAGTAATTCAATTGATTCTTCCAATAAAATTGATGATGAGGTTATTGGAATGTTAACATCACCAGCTGTGTGAACTGATTGATGATGGTACACCCTCCAAAGTGTACGGGGTTAGGATGTGAAATTAGATGATCGGTTGACATCAAAATAAGGTGCCACCGTCCATCCACTGTTGAGAGGACCAGTCCGATGGTATCCCACTGGAACTGGATAAAAATGTGTTCTTCTTGTGTAGCCAGATGATTTGCAATATGATGTATTGATTGGGGTGCTGGTGCACGCATATATAATACAAGGGAAGGCCTCTATCTCAACTATACAAGACTAGGAGGTGGGCCACAACTTCAATACACGTGCAGTACAAAATACATACTCAACACCCCTCCCCCCCTCCCCCGCGCGCAATCGAAGCGTCGCCGGAGACACAGAGACTGGACCGAAACTCCTCGAAGACGGGAGTAGGCAATCCCTTAGTCATCACATCAGCAAACTGTTGCGCCGTCGGCAAATGGAGAACCCGAACACGGCCAAGGGCAACCTGCTCGCGCATGAAGTGGATATCGAGCTCAATATGCTTCGTCCGTCGATGGTGCACCGGGTTGGCGGAGAGGTAGACCGCGCTGACGTTATCACAGTAGACAAGAGTGGCCTTGTGAACATCACAAAGCAACTCCTGGAGAAGCTGACGTATCCAAGAGCACTCGGCCACGGCGTTGACCACGACGTGATACTCTGCCTCGGCGCTGGAGTGGGAGACCGTGGGCTGCCGCTTCGATGACCAAGAGATCAACGAGGGCCCAAGGTAGAAACAGTAGCCTGACGTAGAGCGTCGCGTGTCGGGGCAGCCAGCCCAGTTAGCATCCGAGTAGGCCACGAGGTCAGTGGAGGCGGAGGCCGTCAGGGTGAGTCCCAAGGACATGGTGCCGCGTATGTAACGGAGAATATGCTTCACCAAAGTCCAGTGAGAGTCACGCGGGGCGTGCATATGGAGGCACACCTGCTGAATAGCGTACTGTAGGTCGGGGCGAGTCGGCATCAAGTACTATAAAGCACCGACAATAGAGCGATAAAACGCTCCATCGGACGCGAGAGACCCCTCCAGATCAGAGACCTTTGCCTTCGTGTCGATGGGGGTGGGCGCTGGCTTGCAGTTAAGCATACCGGCATGCTCAAGGAGCTCGCGGGCGTACTTCTGCTGATGCAGAAAGAAACCGTCAGCCTGGCGGATCACCTCGATGCTGAGAAAGTAGTGCAGGGGCCCCAAGTCCTTGAGGGCGAACTCATCACGAAGATAAGCAGTCAGCCGCTGAAGGAGATCGGGGGTGGACGTCGTGAGGATGATGTCGTCGACGTAGAGCAGCAGATATGTAGTGTCAGCTCCCTGATGATACACAAAGAGTGAGGCATCAGAGCGAGTGGACCGAAAGCCCAGAGACTGCAGGAAGGCTACGATACGCTGGTACCAAGCCCGAGGCGCCTGCTTCAACCCGTACAGAGAGCGGGAGAGCAAGCACACGAAGTCGGGGTGCTCGGCGTCGACGAAACCAGTAGGCTGCTCACAGAACACCTGCTCGGCGAGATGACCGTGCAAGAAGGCGTTGGAAACGTCCAACTGATGCACAGGCGAGGCGCGCAGCCGACCAGCTGAAGGACGGCGCGGATCGTGCCCGGTTTCACAACCGGGGCGAAGGTGTCAGTGAAGTCCACGCTTGCGCGTTGCCGAAAATCATGAACCACCCATTGAGCCTTGTAGCACTTGAGAGAACCGTTCGGGCGAGTCTTGTGGCGAAACACCCACTTGCCAGAGATGATGTTGGCACGAAGGGGTCGCAAAACAAGTTGCCACGTGCGGTTGCGCTGTAAGGCGTCGAACTCCTCCTGCATCGCAGCTAGCCAGTGGGGATCCCGAAGGGCAGCGCGAGCGAAGGTGGGGACGGGTGATGGCGTAGACGTCAAGGCGGCGCACACATACTCGTCGGCGGAGTAGCGCGTGCTAGGCCGAAGCACTCTTTCTCGGGCATGGGTAGTCACGCCAAGTGGCGTGGCAGTAGGGCCGACAAGTGCCACGGCGGCGGGGGCACCCGGTGAGGCGGCGGGGGCCGCAGCGGCGTCCGAGCCTGCGGTGGAAGAGGCGTCGGGCGAGGGTGGTGTCGAGCCCGTCGCAGGGTGGGCGGGCGGGGTTCCGGGCTCAACCTCGTATGAGGGAGACGGGGACCCGGGGGCCCGCTCGGACTCGACCTCGGGGGAGGGAGTCATGAAGCCAGGTGGTGGCCGCGGAGGGCGCCGTGCCGGGGGCCGCCAGAGGCTGTCGTCGCGCATCACTCCACAAAGGGGGCGCGGGGGCCGGTGCCGAAGGGGACGAAGCCGGAGGAATCTGAAAAAAGGGAACACCGTCTCGACAAAGTACACATGCCTCGAGGTGTACACACGATGAGTGGCAGGATCATAGCACCGGTAACCTTTGGTGTTAGGAGGGTAGCCAAGGAAGATGCATGGGATAGATTGTGGTGCGAGCTTGTGTGGCGTGGTGGATGCGGTGCTAGGATAACAGAGACACCCGAAGATGCGGAGACCATCATAAGATGGTGGTGTGCCGAAGAGAAGGTGGTGAGGGGCGTAGTTCCACCGAGGACGACACAGACGAATGTTAACTAAGATAGTGGCGGTAGCGAGGGTATCGGGCCAAAACCGAGCGGGCACGTTAGAGTGAAAGAGTAACGTGTGAACGCAATCATTAAGAGTGCGGAGAATACGCTCGGCGCGGCCGTTCTGCTGGGAAGTGTAGGGGCAAGTCAGACGGAAGGTGGTGCCGTGAGAGGTGAGAAGTGTGCGAAAAGCGATGTTGTCAAACTCTTTTCCGTTATCAGTTTGGAGTGCGAGTATGGGGCGAACGAACTGTATGGTGACATAGGAATAAAAGGCGGTGAGTGTGGCTAAAGCATCGGATCTACGACAAAGGGGAAAAGTCCACACATGATGAGAATAATCATCTAAAATCATCAAGTAGTATAGATAGCCCGTGTTACTCGCAACGGGAGATGTCCAAACATCACTATGAAGTAATTGAAACGGAAAAGTGGAAACTGAAGAAGACGCACTAAAGGGAAGATGAACGTGCTTGCCTAAGTGACAAGCCTCACAAGAGTGCTCGTCGAGCTTATCTCATGAGAAAGAAAAACTCCTAAGAATTTGACGTAAGACAGTGTGGTTGGGGTGACCCAAGCGAGCGTGCCAAAGGTCAATGTCGGCGGCAAGGGCGATGGGTGTGGATGTGGAGGCGCCGGTGTGCATGGGGTAGAGCTCATCGGGACTGTCACATCGGTGAAGGACCATTCGGGTATGGGCGTCTTTCATAGAAAAGCCGACACCGTCAAATTCAACAATAAGTGGGTTCTTATGAGTAAGACGACGAACGGAAACTAGGTTCGTGACTAAATGAGGTGAAACAAGAACATTAGACATAGTGATGGGTGTATAAGTGGAGGGAAGGCTAGTGCTACCGATATGAGTAATAGGTAAGGAGGAGCCGTTGCCGACGGTGATACGAGTGGGTGTGTGAATAGGAGTGGAGGAGGTTAGGTTACCGGGATGAGCTGCCATGTGCGCAGTAGCACCTGAGTCCATGTATCCGTCGCCTCCACCGACAGAGCTACTCGGCGACAGCGCGGAGTGCTGGGCGGCGAGGAGGGTGAGGTACCGTGGCACAGGTACCGGCGGCGGCGGAAGGCCCCCGTAGGGCGGCGTCGGGACGGGCGGGCCATAACCACCGAGAGGCGGCGCAAGGAGGGCGCCGTAGCCGGTGCCAGTTGGCTGGAAGGGCGCGCCGATGAACGCCTGGTGGCCAGCGGGGAGAGCCTGCTGATAGTGCGGCGCCCCACCGACGTCCTGGGCTTGCTGTTGCTGCAGGCGGCGGCGACCGCCGCCACGCCGATTGCGTCAGCCCCCTCTCCCTTGCGGGTGCTGCGGGGGAGGCGCTCGTAGGGACAATGGATAACATCCGGCGGGTGCGGGAGGACGCGTCTGGATCGGCGCGGCCGGTGGAGCGGTTTCACCGCAGTGGGTGAAGTAGCTCGAAGAGTCCATGAAAGGCGTCAGAAGTGGCGGGAAGAGGAAGGAGGCGGCGGCACATGGGAGCGCATGGCGGCGGCAGCGGCGGTGGGGAGCGGCGATGGTGGGGAGCGGCGGCGCGCGCGAGGAGGCGCTGCGCGGCGGCGGCGCGAAGACGCAGCGACAGCGACGGGACGCAGCAGCGCAGCGTCACAGGATGCTGCGGCGCGATGCAGCGGCTGTAGCGGGCCGGGATGAAAAACAGAGCGGCGCGAGAGCGGCGGGCTAGCCAGGCGGTCAACGCGGTCCTGATGGCTAGTGAAGCAAGCTAGTTAGCCAGGCAGCCAGCAGCGGGACGAGGCGCGTGCGTGGGAGGGCGGAAGCGAGGTACAACGGTGGCGGCGCGTGGAGGCAGGAGGTGGATGGGTGCAGCGGCGGCAGGTGCGGAGGTGGGGTGTGGCGGCGGCGACCTGTCGAGGCGCGGCGGCGGCGACTACCCTAGGGTTAGACCGAAAAAGATGATACCATGTAGACGGATGATTTGCAATACGATGTATTGATTGAGGTGCTGATACACGCATATATAATACAAGGGTAGGTCTCTACCTCAACTATACAAGACTAGAAGGTGGGCCACAACTCTAATATACGTGCAATACAAAATACATACTCAACATCTTGCAATAAAACTCAAAACATATTTTCACCCTGCTTTATATATAAAGCAACCGCACAAGAGTATACGGCCAAAGGATTCAAAGTGATAGAGAATCCTCAAACAACGCCCATCCCAAGAAACAGGATCACACATATATTTATGCGATCTACAAAGGATACATGAAGAACTGATAACACCGCCACCCTACGCCCTACAGCACCTACGCTCCACAACAAAGCCCGAAGAAAGAACACGGCACGAGGCGCCGTCACTGTCGAGTCCAAGATGGACAAAGATTATCACCCGAAACACGGAGAGGAGCTCCAAAATGACGTCTTCATAAAGAGAATGACGCCCACAGGCGTTGCTGTTGTCGGCGACCAAGCGCAAAGCTTTCGGTCGGCAATCCATCTGTGCCACCGCGAGGTCTTGCGGGTAAGAGCAACGAGATTAGGTCCCCAGGTCCAGATCGGGACGCCGCCGCTACCAGAGACAGAGCCCGCCCGAGTCACCCGCCGACATAGCTCTTGCGGCCCACACGGCCAAGATACACAGACACCGCCACCGCCACAGTGCCCGCCTGAAGGCTAATCATGTAGACCACCTCACAGGGACGCCGTCCCCCGGCATCCAAACCTTGAGACCTTGCCAACCGCATGCTTTGCAGAGCACAAACCATGGGAGGAAAAGCCCGACATCACCCACCGAGTCAGGATTGGCCCCACCAACGTAGGAGCGCCCACGCCTACAACCCTGCCAGTCCCGTTGTGCTGGGGGCATAACCTAGTGACTGCCGACGGCCGTCGTGGAGAACCAGCTTAGACGACGCCAAGTCCACGGTTTGACGCACTGATCCTCCTGCCAGCATCATGAAGTCCCACCAACCACAGCGACGGACCTCCACCGACGCCGAAACGTGAGGATGCCTCCGCCCCCCCCCCCCACCATCCTTAGCTTGAGCGAAAAGAACGCAGAGCCGTCCGAGGAGCAGCCAATCTCGGGTAGGAAGACCAAGTCAAACTCCTGCCACGGCGAGAAGCTCGTACCACCGGCCTCCTGCCAGCACACACCCGAAAGAAGCGGACACCACCAAACTCGATGAGGGCCACTCATGGCAGCCGCAACTCTGACTTTCCGACCCCCAA
This sequence comes from Triticum aestivum, assembly GCF_018294505.1. Lineage (NCBI taxonomy): Eukaryota > Viridiplantae > Streptophyta > Magnoliopsida > Poales > Poaceae > Triticum > Triticum aestivum. The sequence goes on along the minus strand of NC_057809.1, from coordinate 259,365,545 downwards.
TCGGCTCCTCGGACCAGCTCCACCACCCTGCCTAACGCCAAGATCTCCACCACCCACCCTCTGCCCTGTCTCCATGCCGCTGGACGGAACCAAAGCCACACCTCAGGCCACCACCCGTCGGATCTCGTGCCATCGACCAGACCCAACCCGCGATCGCCACCCAAGGCTGCCTGGAGGACCGGTCGATCTGCCTAGGGCAACCACGCCGCCCCCGCGAGGACCAACACCCAGAGGGCAAACCACCATTGGAGATTAGCAGCCCTGCGCCGCCGGCCGCCCCTCAGCGCCAGATCCGGCCGAATCCAACTCGGCACCCGTCCGCGCGCCAGCTCCCTTGATGGGATCTCCGCAGCCGCTACACCACACCCGGGCGCAGGACGCCGGCCGGCCGCCACCATGCGGCCGCGCGCCACACTGTAGACCCGCCGCCTGCCACTGGACCCCGCGGCAGCCCAACGTGGCCACCCGAGGGTGCCGCCCCGCACTAGCCTCCCACAGGAAGAGGAGGAGGAAGGCCCCCACGCCGCCGCCGCAATAAAACTAATAAACAAATACCCGCGAAGTGTTGAAGCAAACTGCTTATATTCAAACAATCGACCATGGGAGCTGAGGCGAAACCATGCGATACATGGGGGTGTCTGAATCCGTATTGAGCGGAAGCAGATAAGGTTTATCGTTTATTCCATTGTTTAAGTTGTAAAATGAAACATGTGCAATTGTTTTGAGGATATATCTATATCCGCTAGCCTTAACCCGACCATAATTTCTCTCTCCAATGATAGAAGATGTAGCTGATACGGAAATTCTTGCTGATAGCAATGTTGATGTCCTGTCCATACCCTCGTTCAAGTGGCCACCAAGATACGGACAGGACTACAGGAGGTAGAGAGAGGGACGCGACGCTTCCGCACACGCCGCCCGAAAATTACAATGTGTGGTGTGCAGCGCAGGAGCCGCGGCGGCGTCGGGATAAGGAAATGGAAGGCAATGCAGCAACTTGCACGACATCGGATGGATGGATGGGCGGACATGTGTGGCTGTACGTACATGTCGACTATACTCCCGTGGATGAAGACGCTGGACCTGGCTAGCGATCTTGCAGCCATATCATCACGTATTTCTTTTATAAAGAGAAAATAAAGGATCCGTAACATCCTTTTATTATTTTATTACTAGTAGAATGCCCCTGCCTTCCTACAGGCTTTTAATTTTTTTACTTGCTGCATATATAAACATGAGGGAAACATTTAGTGCCGGTGGACCGGCTGAATCTTCGGCCGGGCTCACGCACATCACACGGTCAAAACTGATTGAACAGGTCACACGGACGCAGGCGGGGTGGGACCACACACCGAGCAAGCCTTATCTTTTCACGCATACTCTCCTTCACTCGTCCACAACGGACGCCATCTTCTTTCTCCGCACCGCCCGTTCATGGCCATGCCGTCGCCGTGACAGGCCATGAGCTGTCCTAGCAAGCAAGTGCCACCTTGGGGGCGGGTTGACGCCACGCTGCTCCCACCACCGACCATTACCGACGCTGGTGCTGAGCCATGGCGGGACGCTACCAGCTGCTCACCGCCGGTGCTAGAGCCGACCAGTGTGGGAGCTACAACCAGCAACTTTTGTTGCTACAACCCACCACATCAGATGGTGGAACCGGACGCCTTTTTTGCTACAACCGGTGGAAGCAATGACAGTGGTAGTTATTTTTGCTGGAACGGGCATCTGGATTTGCTGGAACCAGTGATCAAATTTGCTACATCCGTCGGGACGACCAATTTTGCTACTACGAGCGCTGCAAGGGGAGCTGCAACCGCGGTTTTGTTTTGCTACTATGGGCGACCAATTTTACTGCATCGGTGACGGCGGGACGACATGGCCGCCAGCATGGCTTGCCGCAACCAGACAAGGGGAGCTACAACCATGGCCACAAGAGCTGGAACCGCTGTCCAGTGGAGCTGCAAGGCGACCCCCCTGAGGCTGGGATGTTGCAACCGTTGTCCGGCGTGCTGGAACCGCGGTGTAGTGGAGCTGCAAGGGGAGGGGGCGAGCTCTTGATTTTTTGGGATGATGCGACCGTGGACCGGTGGAGCGAGATTGGTGCTGGAACCAGTCCGACGGAGCGCCGGCGACGCTGCTCCTCGGAGTTGCGGTGGTCACCACCGGCAGTGCTGGAACTTTCCATCAATGATGATGGAAACGCCCGGCGAAAAAGCTGCATCCACTCGACGACGACGGGAGCGCGGTGGCGCGGGCGGCCGACGAGGATGAGCGCGGCGCCGCGGGCGGTCGGCGAGCATGGGCGGCGCAGGGGCAAACGCGGAGTCACAGATGGTCAGCGAGGGGAGGAAAGCAGGAGGCTTGGGGGAGCTGTCTAGAGGAAGAAGACGAGCGCACGGGGGGTGAGGGGAGGAATCGTGCGGTGTAGACGCACGCATCGTGCGGCTAGGGACTGACCGACCGAACGATTCGGCCGGTGCGCCGACGCCTATTGGTGCCCTAAACATAATGCATGTCAAATTTCACATATATAGAAAAATTGAATTTCAATTTGTTTGCAATCTATTTAGATAAGAAATGTAATCAATGACTATACTATTACTTCTTATGCACAAAATAAAAGAAGTGCTTGGTCAAAAAAAAGTGATAAGAAAACATAGGGCAACTTTATTGTGCATTGCATTACAAATGATATATACTAGATAGCATCTGGATGCCCTTTTATGCAGGTGCTATCTATCAAATGACCGCATCAGCTCAAGGAGCATGTCCATTTATATTATTCATTAACTAGCAAAAATGTCCGTGTGTTGCAATGGGTGAAGAAATACACGTACCTAACCCAATAAACATGGTTCAAAACTCCTTCCTCCCACATACACACATAGGTGAGCACTATTAAAAATGCTTATGCGTTGCAACATGTGAAAAAATATGCATACCTAACCCAATAAACATGGCTCGAGACCCCTACCTCGCACACACACATAGGTGAGAATTATTTGAGGGTCTTTGCTAGAAGGAAGGAATCGAGCCAATCATCGAAAACATCAAATAATCACCTATACGAAATGAAGAACTCATCCTCTTTCCATCTTTGCCAAGACATGTTGGGTGGCTCCTACAATAAAAGGACATGTTGAGTGTAAAATATTGCTCAGCTGAAGATATGAACTGTAGATGAAGTATATATAGTTAGGAAGTAATATTAGCCTACATGACAATGGTGAATACATGCAGTGTGATATCCATAACCTAGAAAAAGAAAAATCTGTAGATAGCAGGAGTGTAGGTCGAAATTCTCCCATATGATGGAAATTGTAGTGGTTTAGTGCACAATGGATGTAAGGGAGTTACAGAACCTATGTAATCCAACAATATTTAGGGCTGCTTGGATGTAAGGGAGTTACAGAACCTATGTAATCCAACAATATTTAGGGCTGCTCCGTGCTCAATATTTGGCTCCAGTATGTGTTAGATTTGAAATATGGACAGAGCAAAATCAGACTATACACACATACTATTCTCTAGCTTGAAACAGATTGAGGCGAGCACCGATGATGTAAAGCACGTACATCCTCTCTTTTTCAATTACAAATATTGGGTAGCATTAAAAATTATTATGTTCTTTCTGGAAAGAAAACCTATAATTATTCAACTGTTTGTACTTCTTTCCGCTTTTTGCATTTTTAGAGATCTTGTTGCACATATATTTTTGAGAAGAGCTAAAAGGAAATCGTGAGTTCAGGCCAAGTAATATCAATCTGTCAATCATTGTACTAACCTTTAGTAAAAAAATGATGTCACATAATTGGCGTAATCATTTGCACTTGAACTTCAATTAACAAGTGCTTGCGATGGTAGCAACATGATAAAGAACCACATCAGTTGCCTCTCTCATCTCACACATATGTTCTTCCATGTAATGAAAAGAGGAATAGTCTTTTTGTCGGTAAGATTTAACACAATCAATCCGTATTACGACACAAAGGTCTAGCAAACAATCAACTATCGTAACTACAACTGAATATAATTTAAGAACGTCAAGCAGTAAAAGTAAGAAAAAACTATAAGCAAGCAGGGAGAAAGTAGGATGCACTTGGGCAGAATTGGAGAGGAGGTGTAGGGAGGACTTGCGTTGTTCCTGTTCTCTTAAAGCGCAGGCGCCTGTACTCCTGGTTATCCACAAAGGCAAGTGCATGGCTAGCAGTATACATTAGAATATTGCCATGCAAGCTATACATCTAACTAAATGTGAGCTTAATATACTTAAACTGATGTAGGGATAAAACAAAATTAAGGTATCCCCCTTCAGTAATCTTTTCAAAAAATAAAAATGCTTCATAGCTTTACACCAGATTAGTTGAGCTACCTCAAAAGTTCTTTTTCAGATTACCCCAAGAACAAAGCTAGAACTTCGTATCTCTAATACCTCTACTTAAAAAGGCATTTCAAATACTCACAAAACCTATCAACACCATTACATCAACACTTTCAGTAGATATTCGCATCTTCAAATAATAGTATAATTGTAAGGTGAATAAATCAGCTAGTTTTTCCGTACTTGCTTATCTCGTCGCGTCCGGTCAGTTCAGAAAGTAGTCTAGTTAGTCTTCACTCTTCAGAGGTGCATGATTGCTAGAAAAAACTCATGTCGCATCAGCAAGGTCAGGTTGTGCCAACAACACACTGTAAGTGTTTACAGGGCCTCGTCCACCCCGGAAACACAGGTACGCTTGTCGACGTTTCCCTGGAAGACCAGCGTGTTGCATCTGAGAACCTCATCACAACATGTGTAACCCGTGAGCGACGCAAGGAGCCCTGCTGCACAAGCTACTCCTACGTGTTGCACATTTGGCGTTGGTTCCCTTCAAACTCCAAACAAACATACGTCCAGGCTTAATCAATGTGTAGTGGTGGCGGCTCGGACCCACTCGTGATTCCCTGGACTGGATGCATTGGATGCTCACACTTCAATTATACTGGTCCATGACATTGAGCTCTCTTAGATCGATCAATTGGTTATTTCTTTCTCTATAGCTGCCGATCAATCCTAGCCAACGAAACATACTCGGATTGCATGCGGCTATCTCCGTCGGTGCTACGTCTAACTTGACTCGTTCTCTTCCCTTTTCCCCTCTTCTCTTCTCTAATTCCTGCAATGTGCAGATCTTTGATCATCCATATTCAGATCAGTGGCACCTCGTCGCCTATCACCAGAGAAACTTGCTGGTATGGCTCGTTCAGTTTAAATGCTTGACCAAAACAACTCCAAATCAGTATGGCTCGAGCATTTTGAAGGACGTACCTTGGCTAGAGCACGGACGGGCGTACTTTGAAAGAACGACAAGACTACAATGTCAAGCATGGACCGAACAGCGCAATTTGGCCGGGGTTTAGGTTGAAGGAGTAGATATGTATTTATATGTGCGTACACTATCCTCTATGCAACGGCCAAAGGAGACCCTGCCGGGCACCCTATGGACGCAAGAACTGGAGGGATTGGATCAACGAAGGGAAAGGAGATAGGGTTGGATTGGATGATAGAAAAGGACGGAGACTGGGTTGGATCAAGCAGCGCATCGTCCTCCTGTTTCTCCTGTTATTTTTTGGAGGGGGCGTGCTCCTGAGGAAGGAGATCGTGGATTAGATAAAAGAAAGAAGAGGAAGGAGACCGAGTCTGCCTTTTGTTTTTGTTTTTTTGGTAAGGAGACCGAGTGCTGCGGCAGCGCGTCGTGGGCAGGCTCAGCCCAATAGCGCTTCCTCCTTTTAACAAAATCAATGGCCCAATTATGTCAAAACACACGAAAAACTAATAATCGTATGGAGAACTATGAAAGTCTCCTTCTTTTAATATTAGGTCGGGATTAAAAAAGAAACATGGATGATCTTGTTCCCTTAGAAAATATAGTCCAAGTTACCACAACTAGAAATTTGATTGCATTACACAATTGCGTGGCAAACTATTACATATGAAATTAGGGGCTTGGAACCATGTATGTTACAATTTAGGAACTACTTCAACAAAATACCTACCTCCTACCGTTTAGGAACCACAGCAACACAAAACATTTCAACCACTCCGCATCTACCATTCATAGCTCAATATATTTTGGGCAGACCCCATCTACCTTTCTTGACGCAAAAGGATTGTGGCCCCCGCGGCTGCAGTCAACTCATAGGATCTTTATTCTTTGAATGCCATAAGAAAAATCATCTAGTGATATAATTGGTGATCGTAAATGGCATAGTAAATTATTGATCAGAGTTACTTGATATTTTCATATACAATATCTACATGGTAATGTATTTATAATCAATATTTTCTATTTACCATCCCCTCATCTCGGGTGCAACTGCATTAGCTTGATCAAACAACACCCTACTCAAGGCAGTCATAGAGTGTGCTCTAATTAGAAACATAGCAATCAAGTATTAGGCAATTTCCTCGAAAGTGATCATAACAATCAAGTCATGAAAACAGTCTCTTGCAGAAATGTAGGGAAAGACTGCATACTAAAGACCCAAAGTGTTTTCTGCAGGGAAAGACTACGTACTAAAGACCCAAAGTGGCCGGACCCTTCTCTGAACCCTGCGCAAGGGGGAGCTACATGCACCGGGCTACCCCCTTTTTTGATCATATAAAACCAACAATAATGAATAAGATGATATTGTTTACTAATATGTTTTGCTCTCAGCATGTAAGCACTCTGACAATCATTGCATACAACTATGGCATTCCTCTGTTCATGACAACATAGTGGGTATTACAAATATCACACTTGCATTCCCTAGCACGCTTGTCAACTACAAGGACCTCATATTATGTTGGAACTACTAACAGTCTCTGGCCATTGAATCCAATATCCGAGCACAACATAGTGGGCATCCTAGTTTATTTTCTTGTAAGTAAGCCAATAAGCTATTACCAAACTTTTCCATTAGACCAACTTTGATCGAAAGACAAAATACAAAAGATCTCAAAGTTGCAAGAGAGGAATATTGACTCTCGACGTGAATAACTACTTCAATGAAATTGATTTATTTGTACATAATCCTTGACCACAATAACAATGCATAATATTGTTATCCCTTCAGAGTAAGTTCGCCCCAAATAAGAGGTACATATGGAAACTTCCGCACCAACTGTGAAGAGATTTGTCGCTTGAATCATAATCCAAGAGTAAAAAGGATGTGTTTATACTACATCTATATGAAGGAACTGATGTAGGCGACTAATTAAATTATATTAGGTCCCATACCAATAATTTGTAATTACATTAATTAACTACCTCATTCATAAAAAATACCACCATAGGAATGTTAATGCAATGTGAATGGCATCAACTAGCATTAGTGTGTCAGAAACATAACCATGGAACCTGGAACTGAAATGCAAAAAATGGGAAATTGTTCTTTAAACTATGTACAAGATTTTTTTGACTACTAAACAATGCGGAAGAAAATCTAAATGGCCATACTTTATAGTCTCCCCAACCATCTCTACTGATTTTGTAATAATAATTTCGTTGTCGCTAGCTAGACAAGAAAACGGTCACAAACGTGATACAAAATTAAAGCAAATAATCTATTGCTTCATATGGAACATCTCTGGAACACGAAAAATGGAATGATTAGACAAACAGCTCATCAAACTTGAAGCTCTTCCAAAATATAATCCAGCCATGTATGGCGCAAATGCAATAGTCACAATTTGTACTCACTTTAGTGACAACTCTGTTACATTGACAATTCATTTTCCAGTGTAATTACAATACTTTCTTGTTTATCTCGAGAAAAACCTTATTGAAGCAATCTTCTATCAGGTGTAGTTAGGAGGGTAGATCCTTACAGTTCATAGTTTAGATGCATCAGCCAACACACATAAAGATTAGAGGCATGCACATGACGCGATTGGAAAGGTAAAAGAATCACTCAATTTAGAACTTTATTTGAAACAAAATAATCAGTTCTAAAATGACATATATAAAATAATACTTGAAGCAAAAAACTCCTTTTCTTCCTAGCTTCATTATTTCAAGGTAAATGGCATCCCCTTGAACCATGAATCAGGACTTCTGACCAACAAAATCATATATGAAATATTCCATATGATTGTCTACACTTGTCACAATTCAAAAATAAAACATATCGTTGAAAATAGATGGCCTCTTCTTTATGGCAACAAATATGTAGGAAAACACACCAAGTTCTTCCCATGAGTCAAACTTATGTTAGTACTTAGTACTCTAGTGTAAAGACGACCATCTCAGATCTACACAAATCTTTTGTCATGTTCATGAAATCAGGAAATCGAGAGACTGATTTTTACATTTGACTTGACCTCAAAATGTGGTTATGGATCCATTAGTTAACTTGTGAATCTTGACACGTTGATCACCATACCTAGAAGTAAAGGAGAGTACTTAAGGAGAATTAACATTCTAGTATGAAAGCTTAGTAGTTTATAATCATAAGATCAAATATCAAAAACATCTTTAAATTATGATGAGAAACAAATGTAGAACTACATATAATCGAGAATAAAACACTATTGCAGGATGCTGCTAACGCGACACTACGATCAGAGACCGTTTGACAAAACTGTGTGCGATGCATTAATCGCAAACAAGGATGTAAAAACATGTCAAAAAAGATGCAAAACGTCTGCGATGGCGCAGACATCAAATATGGTTTAGATTTTAGTTACGTGTGCAATGTGGGGCATATGATTGATCCATCCGAACTGTTTGCGATTAGACAGAACAATAGAAATGGGCAGCCATATCAATGTGTGTGCGATATATGACATACAGTTTGCTCCGACGAACTATTTACTATTTAGGAATGCAACAGAAACAGCCAGCCAGATCAAGGTGTGTGTGTGTGTGTGTGTGATATACGGCATACAATTCACTCAAACGAACTGTTTTTATTAGGGAACACAGCAGAAACCGTTCAACTTAACAAGATGTGTGTGATATGCAGTAGACAGTTCATATAGATGAACTGCATGCGATGAGCCAAAAAAACACAAATGATTCATGTAAACAAGATGTGTGTGATATGCGGCAAACAACCCACTCAGATGAACTGTTTACGATGAGAAAATATTATCCACATGGTTACTAGAGTTAATTCATGTGCGATTCTGTGTGTACTAAAAACTTTGAAAATGCATACTAGTTGCTTGCGATGGCTAGGAGTATCGCACACGATGCGTGTGCGAGTACTCGTGTGCGATGATTAGTAAGTTACACATATGTTTCCTTATGTTAACACATGTCCGGTAACACGTGACACTGTATATGGTTGTCGGGTTGTGTCCTCAAGTCTTCCCGCACTCCAGTGAAGGCTTCCCGCGCTCCACAAGGGTGAATTGTAAAATCCGCAAACCCCTAGACAGCTGCTAGCTATAAATAACCACAGCAATGGCCGCTAGCGGTGACTCACTACTGATCCACTTGCTAGTTAGTTACCCACACATACCGGCATACCCCCAACGGCCGACGACGGGATGGAGTTGCGCGACGGGGATAGGCGCCGGAGACCATAGTTTAGGTTAATTAATTATACCTCCAGAGCTGGATGATTCCAGCTCTAGAAGTATAATTAATTAACACAATCTAAGATCAAATAACTAAAGCTTCCCCAATGTGATCATGCGCTGGCCCCAACCACTAGTAGAGCGCGCGCGGAGGGACGACGCGACCCGAGCGAGACTTGGCGCCTAAACGGTGAGCAAAGTATAGAGGGACATGACTCGAGGGAGCCTAAACGGAGAACACGCAAAGGCATGCGAGCAGAGCGCGCCGCGGCCGCCTAAACGGCGAGCAAGCACACTCATAATTATTGCATATAGCAGATGAACATAGTCGGGAATAGCCGTCTAACAATATTATTTTCGATGACATACATTAATATATTCTTAGTTAAATCTAAGGTCAAAGTATGGTACTACAAAATACTAAGGGGCGAATAAAGAATAAACCATGACAGAGGTAGTACCTATACGAACACAGACGCCCAGTATGAAAGAAAATGTGGGTCATACCCTAGTTGAAAAGGGTGACAATGTCTAACTCCAGCTTACAAAAGGTACAAAAGCACGAGGATTAACTGTTCATCAGGTTTACACATAACCCGGATTGAACAGGGTAATAACATCTAACTCAACCAATGTTTTTTGGCAGTCACAATTAAATGGATCAGTCCGATCCATAAAATCAAGATCCTAGTACAAAAGATCTACTGGTCCATGATGACAACAAGTTGTTGTAAATATAAGCCGAGCACGATTAGAAGCCCTTAGGTCCACTTGAAACTTATTTTTATGTTGTTCCACATACAGTTCCGTGATAAATTTCTTGTTGAAAAACTTAATCCTCACGGACAATAGCGCCCTCACATTCAACATGAAGAATGTGACAAAGATAGTGTTGGCACTATTGTATGCATATCCTTCCAGTGTTACTGTCTTCAAATGAATGTCATGAGATACGAGAAAATCCCGGTGCTTCTTGACCCATCGATTGGTTATATGATAACCCACAAGTATAGGGGATCACAACAGTTTTCGAGGGTAGAGTATTCAACCCAAATTTATTGATTCGACACAAGGGGAGCCAAAGAATATTCTCAACTATTAGCAGCTGAGTTGTCAATTCAACCACACCTAGAAACTTAATATCTGCAGCAAAGTATTTAGTAGCAAAGTAATATGATAGTGGTGGTAACGGTAGCAAATGTAATAGTTTTGGTTTTATAGTGATTGTAACAGTAGCAATGGAAAAGTAAATAAGCGAAGAACAATATATGAAAAGCTCATAGGCAATGGATCAGTGATGGATAATTATGTCGGATGCGATTCCTCACGCAATATTTATAACATAGGGTGACATAGAACTAGCTCTAGTTCATCAATGTAATGTAGGCATGTATTCCGAATATAGTCATACGTGCTTATGGAAAAGAACTTGCATGACATCTTTTGTCCTACCCTCCCGTGGCAGCGGGGTTCTATTGGAATCTAAGGGATATTAAGGCCTCCTTTTAATACAGCACCAAACCAAAACATTAACACATAGTGAATACATGAACTCCTCAAACTATGGTCATCACCGATAAGTATCCCGATTATTATCACTTCAGGATTAACGGATCATAACACATAATAGGTGACTATAGACTTGCAAGATAGGGTCAAGACCTCTCATATATTCATGAAAACATAATAGGTTCAGATCTGAAATCATGGCACTCGGGCCCTAGTGACAAGCATTAAGCATAGCAAAGTCATAGCAACATCAATCTCAGAACATAATGGATACTAGGGATCAAACCCTCACAAAAATAACTCGATTACATGATAAATATCATCCAACCCTTCACCGTCCAGCAAGCCTACGATGGAAGTACTCACGCACGACAGTGAGCATCATGAAATTGGTGATGGAGGAAGGTTGATGATGACGATGGCGACGGATTCCCCTCTCCAGAGCCCCGAACGGACTCCAGATCAGCCTTCCCGAGAGAGATTAGGGCTTGGCGGCGGCTCCGTATCGTAAAACGCGATGAATCCTTCTCTTTGATTATTTCTCCCCGAAAGTGAATATATGGAGTTGGACTTCAGGTCGGTGAAGCGCTAGGGGGCCTACCAGGCAGGGAGGCGCCCCCACCCTCGTGGACAGGGTGTGGCCCCCCTAAAGTGGATTATTTCGCCAATATTTTTTATATATTCCAAAAATAATCTTCGTTGATTTTCAGGTCATTCCGAGAACTTCTATTTCTGCACAAAAATAACACCATAGCAATTCTGCTGAAAACAGCGTCAGTCCGGGTTAGTTCCATTCAAATCATGCAAGTTAGAGTCCAAAACAAGGGCAAAAGTGTTTGGAAAAGTAGATACGTTGGAGACGTATCAACTCCCCCAAGCTTAAACCTTTGCTTGTCCTCAAGCAATTCAGTTGATAAACTGAAGGTGATAAAAAAACTTTTACAAAGTCTGTTTGCTCTTGTTGTAAATATGTAAAGCCAGCATTCAAGTTTTCAGCAAAGATTATGAACTAACCATATTCGCAATAACATTTAGGTCTCATGTTTACTCATATCAATGGCATAATCAACTAGTGAGCAATAATAATATATCTCGGATGACAACACTTTCTCAAAACAATCATAATATGATAGAACAAGATGGTATCTCGCTAGCCCTTTCTAAGACCGCAAAACATAAATGCAGAGCACCCCTGAAGATCAAGGGCTGACTAGAAATTGTAATTCATGGTAAAAGAGATCCAGTCAAATCATACTCAATGTAAACTAACAATAATACATGCAAATGACAGCAGTGCTCTCCAACTGGTGCTTTTAATAAGAGGATGATAACTCAACATAAAAGTAAATAGATAGGTCCTTCGCAGAGGGAAGCAGAGATTTGTAGAGGTGCCAGATCTCGATTTTAAAATAGAGATGAATAATATTTTGAGTGGTATACTTTCATTGTCAACATAACAATCGAGAGATCTCGATATCTTCCATGCTACACACATTATAGGCGGTTCCCAAGCAGAATGGTAAAGTTTATACTCCCCCACCACCAACAAGCATCAATCCATGGCTTCCCCGAAACAACGGGTGCCTCCAACTAACAACAATCCTGGGGGAGTTTTGTTTGCAATTATTTTGATTTGATTTGAGCATGGGACTGGGCATCCCAGTGACCAGCCATTTTCTCGTGAGTGAGGAGCGGAGTCCACTCCTCTTGAGAATAACCCGCCTAGCATGGAAGATACAGACAGCCCTAGTTGATACATGAGCTATTCGAGCATACAAAAAAGAATTTTTATTTAAAGGTTTAGAGTTTGGCACATAAAAATTTACTTGGAACGGTAGGTAGATACCGCATATAGGAAGGTATGGTGGACTCATATGGAATAACTTTTTGGGTTTATGGAGTTGGATGCACAAGCAGTATTCCCACTTAGTACAAGTGAAGGATAGAAAGAGACTAGGAAGTGACCAGCTAGAGAGCGACAACAGTCATGAACATGCATTAAAATTAATCAACACCGAATGAAAGCATGAGTAGGATATAATTCACCATGACCATAAATATCATGGAGGCTATGTTGATTTTGTTTCAACTACATGCGCGAACATGTGCCAAGTCAAGCCACTCGAATCGTTCAAAGGAGGATACCACCCTATCATACCACATCACAACATTTTAATAGCATGTTGGCATGCAAGGTAAACCATTATAAACTCCTAGCAAATTAAGCATGGCATATGCAACTATAATATCTAATTATCATCGCAAACATGTTTCATTCATAATAGGCTGAATTAGGAACGATGAACTAATCATATTTACAAAAACAAGAGAGGTCAAGTTCATACCAGCTTTTCTCATCTCAATCAGCTCATCATATATCGTCATTATTGCCTTTCACTTGCACAACCGAATAGTGTGGATAATAATAATAATAATGCACGTGCATTGGACTAAGCTAGAATCTGCAAGCATTCAATACATGGGAGAATACAAGGTAATATGGGCTCTTTCTTAGATCAACAATAATGCATATGAGAGCTACTCAACATTTTCATCAAGGTCTTCTCCTCTCGACCCCCAAGGAAAAGAAAGGAAATAAAACTATTTACACGGGAAAGCTCCCAAGAAGCAAAAGAAGAATGAGAAATCTTTTTGGTTTTCTTTTTAATTACTACTACAAGCATAGAAAGTAAACTAGCTAAAAGCTACAACTAATTTTTTTTGTTTTTTATTAAGGTTTTTCAAACACACAAGAAGAAATCTTAAAAAGAAAATGAACTAGCATGGATGATACAGTGAAAAAAGTATGAGCGCCGACAATTGGCATGAGTGTGTGAACATGAATGTAATGTCCATGAGAAATACGTACTCGCCAAGCTTAGGCTTTTGGCCTAAGTTGGTCTGTGCCCATGGATCAAAACTGCCCTCTCCGGTGTACTGAGGAGGGTCTTCGGGGTGCCACTGGTTGGCGATCTCCTCCGGATCCCATTGATAAACAGACTGACGGTGAGGATTAGATAGTGGCTCCTGCTCTGGAGCTGATGTCTGGCACTGGTATGCCTGAACGGCCTCCGGCTAAACAAGGTACGTGCCTGAAAATATGTTGAACAAAGAGGGAGCATGCAAGGTAATAGTCTCAAAGTGATTCTTACGAAACATTAGTCTATAGTTAAGCATCTTCTTCTTATTCTTAACAATAAAATCATGTGCTACAATGCTCTTATAATCTAGCAAAATATGAGGCAACAACTTTTCCTCTTTCTCATAATGCCTAATAGGTATGTTAAATTGTGCAGCAAGGCTCGAGGCGAAGATGCCTCCTAGGACGGGACCCTTTGTATGGTTCAGATTTAACCGTTTAGCAACAATAGCGCCTAAACTGAAAGTGGTGTCATGAAACAAAGCATGGCGCAAAATAACAATATCAGGGGCACTAAGATTTCCACAGTTCCCGCGACCAATTAAGCATCTACTAGCAAATATTGCAAAGTAACGTAGAACAAGAAAATGTATGCTAGTGATTCTTGCATCGAAAACTTTCCACATTTCCCGTACAACAATTATATCAATAAATCCCTCCACGTCATTACGATGTGGTTCCTCTATGCTACCCTCAAAAGTTATCCTACAAACCCGGCAAAAATCATAAAGTGACATCTCCTTATGCTCATCATATAAATAAAATTCCACCGAAGGTGGTGATCTCCTAGCATGGAAATGAAAATTTTGCACAAAAATATTGGTGAGTAAGAGATACTGTTCGCGCCAGTCGTGGAGGAAGTCGGTGAGGCCTGCATTCTCAGGCAAATAATAAAAAATCTTCATGAATCCCGGCTTCTCTCAAGAACTCATCACAAGGCCATTCACACGGCCGAACCTTCGTAGCACAAGGGATATTATACTTGGGCTTCTTATTCTCTTCACTTTGCTTATCCTTCGAGCTTCGGCACGATGATACCCTCAAAAATCTCTTCATCTTTTTCTGAAAATTTCTGAAATTTTTAGTGACTCAAAATAAAAGTGAACCAAACTCAACAAAATTGATAGCAACTACTCCTACAAGTGTCTAGAGGCTATATCATGCATTAGAAATACTTTTGACCACATAAATTTGACATGCAAGCTCAGAACAGGGTCACCTAAACAGCAAAAATTGGCAATAAATAAAGCACTAGAACAAAAACTAATTGGACCATTGGAGGAGTCACATACTGAAGAACAATCCGCCAAAGCAGTTTTGTGAATGGAGCTTTGAGCAAGGACATCGAAAATGGCAGCAAGATGAGCAAGAACTCGGGTTTGAGCTGGTGGATGATTTTTTTCTAGAGCAAGACGAAGTGTATGGGTGCAAGAATAAGTGGAGGGGACCACGTGGGGTCCACGAGGCAGGGGGCGTGCCCAGGGGGGTAGGCGCACCCTCCACCCTCGTGGGCACATGGTGGGTCTCCCTGATGTCTTCTCAGTGCCAAAAATTCTTAAATATTCTAGAAAATATCACATTTCATTTTTAGGGCATTTGGAGAACTTTTATTTTCGGGTATTTTTTATTGCAAGGATAATTCAGAAAACAGAAGGAAAATACTATTTTTGCTTTATTTAATATAAATAACAAAAAAATAAAAGGAGGGTATAGAAGGTTGTGCTTTCTAACTTCATCCATCTCA
Source organism: Triticum aestivum (assembly GCF_018294505.1). NCBI lineage: Eukaryota > Viridiplantae > Streptophyta > Magnoliopsida > Poales > Poaceae > Triticum > Triticum aestivum. The sequence continues at coordinate 259,349,822 of NC_057809.1, read as the reverse complement.
TGCTCATCAAAAGGAATCCACTAACAAGGTTGATCAAGTCTTGTTAACAAACTCATTCTGAATCGCATGAAACTGGAGAAATTTCGAATAACACTAGGTTACCTCAACGGGGATATGCATGTCCCCCACAATAAGAATATCATATTTCTTCTTGACAGTAGGAAGAGGAAATTCGAAACCTCCAATAGTGATTGTTGAAATTTTTCCAATAGAATTGATACTGTGGACTTGAGGTTGTTTCCTCGGAAAGTGTACCGTATGCTCATTACCATTAACATGAAAAGTAACATTGCCTTTGTTCCAATTAATAACAGCCCCTGCAGTATTCAAAAAGGGTCTACCAAGGATAATCGACATACTATCGTCCTCGGGAATATCAAGAATAACAATGTCCATTAAAATAGTAACGTTTGTAACCACAATAGGCACATCCTCACAAATACCGACATGCATAGCAGTTGATTTATCAGCCATTTGCAAAGATATTTCAGTAGGTGTCAACTTATTCAAATCAAGTCTACGATATAAAGAGAGAGGCATAACACTAACACCGGCTCCAAGATCACATAAAGCAGTTTTAACACAGTTTCTTTTAATGGAGCATGGTATAGTTGGTACTCCCGGATCTCCTAGTTTCTTTGGTATTCCACCCTTAAAAGTATAATTAGCAAGCATGGTGAAAATTTCAGCTTCCGGTATCTTTCTTTTATTAGTAACAATATCCTTCATGTACTTAGCATAAGGGTTCATTTTAAGCATATCAGTCAGACGCATATGCGAAAAGACAGGTCTAATCATTTCAGCAAAGCGCTCAAAATCCTCATCATCCTTTTTCTTGGATGGTTTAGTAGGAAAAGGCAAGGGTTTCTGAACCCATGGTTCTCTTTCTTTACTGTGCTTCCTAGCAACAAAGTCTCTCTTATCATAATGTTGATTCTTTGTTTGTGGGTTATCAAGATCAACAGCAGGTTCAGTCTCTACATCATTATCATTGCTAGGTTGAGCATCAACATGAACATTATCACTAGGTTCATGTTCATTGCCCGATTGTGTTCCAGCATCAGAAATAGAAATGTCATTGGGATTCTCAGTTGTGTCAGCAACAGGTTCACTAGAAGCATGCAAGGTCCTATCATTTTTCTTTTTCTTCCTTTTAGAAGGACTAGGTGGATCAACATTAGTTCTCTGAGAATCTTGCTCAATTATCTTAGGATGGCCTTCAGGATACAAAGGTTCCCGAGTCATTTTACCCCCTCTAGTCATAACTCTAACAACATTATCATTTTTCTTATCTTTTAATTCATTGAGCAAATCATTCTGAGCCTTAAGTACTTGTTCTACTTGAGTGGTAACCATAGAAGCATGTTTACTAATAAGTTTGAGTTCACCTTTAACTCTAGACATATAATCACTCAAATGTTCAAGCATATCAGCATTGTGTTTCAATTGTCTACCAACATAAGCATTGAAGTTTTCTTGTTTAACAATAAAATTATCATACTCGTCCAAGCTTTGGCTAGCAGACTTATTACGAGGAATAACCTTCATCAAATCTATAGAGAGAATTTACCTTTACTACATGTGTCGGATTATTAAGACCATGAATTTCTTCAATAGGTGGTAAATTCTTAACATCTTCAGCTTTAATACCTTTTTCTTTCATAGATTTCTTTGCCTCTTGCATATCTTCAGGACTGAGAAATAGAATACCCCTTTTCTTTGGAGTTGGCTTAGGAGTTGGTTCAGGAAGTGTCCAATCATTTTCATTACTCAACATATTATTCAATAGAAATTCAGCTTGATCAATAGTTCTTTCCCTGAAAACACAACCAGCACAACTATCCAGGTAGTCTCTGGAAGCATCAGTTAGTCCATTATAAAAGATCTCAAGTATTTCATTTTTATTGAGAGGATGATCAGGCAAAGCATTAAGTAATTGGAGAAGCCTCCCCCAAGCTTGTGGGAGACTCTCTTCTTCAATTTGCACAAAATTATATATTTCCCTTAAAGCAGCCTGTTTCTTATGAGCAGGGAAATATTTAGCAGAGAAGTAATAAATCATATCCTGGGGACTACGCACACAACCAGGTGTTGGGGAACGTTGCAGAAAATTAAAAATTTTCCTACGGTTTCACCAAGATCCATCTATGAGTTCATCTAAGCAACGAGTCAAGGGAGAGAGTTTGCATCTACATACCACTTGTAGATCGCGTGCGGAAGCTTGCAAGGTGATGATGGAGTCGTACTCGACGTGATTCGAATCACCGATGACCAAGTGCTGAACGGACAGCACCTCCGCGTTCAACACACGTACGGGACGGGAGACGTCTCCTCCTTCTTGATCCAGCAAGGGGAAAGGAGAGGTTGAGGAAGACAGCTCCACCGGCAGCACGACGGCGTGGTGATGGTGGAGAGGCAGTACTCCGACAGGGCTTCGCCAAGCACACAACGGAGGAGGAGAGGTGTTGGGGAGGGGAGGGCTGCGCCTTGGAGGGTGGTACGGCTGCCCTCCCCTCACCCCTCTATTTATAGGGGGAAGGGAGAAGGGGGCCGGCCCCCTAGAACCCATCTAGGGGGGTGCGGCGGCCAAGGGGAGAGGGGGAGAGGGTGGCTTGCCCCCCAAGCCAAGGGGGCGCCCCCTCTAGGGTTCCCCCCTCAACCCTAGGCGCAAGGGCCCAAGGGAGGGGGTGCGCCCAGCCCACCAGGGGCTGGCTCCCTGCCCCACGCAGCCCATGTGGCCCCCCGGGAGGGGTGGCCCCTCCCGGTGGACCCCCGGAACCCTTCCGGTGGCCCCGGTACAATACCGGTATGACCCCGAAACTTCCCGGTGTCCGTTTGACAACTTCCCATATATAAATCTTTACCTCCGGACCCTTCCGGAGCTCCTCGTGACGTCCAGGATCCCATCCGGGACTCCGAACAACATTCGGTAGTCACATACTAGTCTTCCTAATAACCCTAGCGTCACTGAACCTTAAGTGTGTAGACCCTACGGGTTCGGGAGACATGCAGACATGACCGAGACGCTCTTAGGTCAATAACCAACAGCGGGATCTGGATACCCATGATGGCTCCCACATGGTCCTCGATGTTGTCATCGGATGAACCACGATGTCGAGGATTCGATCAAACCCTGTACGCAATTCCCTTTGTCAATCGGTACGTTACTTGCCCGAGACTCGATCGTCGGTATCCCAATACCTTGTTCAGTCTCGTTACCGGCAAGTCACTTTACTCGTACCGTAATGCATGATCCCGTGTCCAACACCTTGGTCACATTGAGCTCATTATGATGATGCATTACCGAGTGGGCCCAGAGATACCTCTCCGTCATACGGAGTGACAAATCCCAATCTCGATCCGTGTCAACCCAACAGATACTTTCGGAGATACCTGTAATGCACCTTTATAGTCACCCAGTTACGTTGTGACGTTTGATACACCCGAGGCACTCTTACGATATCCAGGAGTTACACGATCTCATGGTCGAAGGAAGAGATACTTGACATTGGCAAAGCTCTAGCAAAACGAACTACACGATCTTTTATGCTATGCTTAGGATTGGGTCTTGTCCATCACATCATTCTCCTAATGATATGATCCCGTTATCAACGACATCCAATGTCCATAGTCAGGAAACCATGACTATCTGTTGACCACAACGAGCTAGTCAACTAGAGGCTCACCAGGGACATATTGTGGTCTAAGTATTCACACGTGTATTACGATTTCCGGATAATACAGTTATAGCATGAATAAAAGACATTTATCATGAACATTGAAATATAATAATACTTTTATTATTGCCTCTAGGGCATATTTCCAACACCAGGAGCAAGAGAATTAAACCATGTTTTAGCATCACCCTTTAATGAGAATGGAAACAACTTAAGGATAAAGTAATAGCGAGTTTTCTCATTCTGAGTGAACAGGGTGGCTATATCATTTAATTTAGTAAGATGTGCTAGAACAGTTTCAGATTCATAGCCATAGAAAGGATCAGATTCAACCAAAGCGATTAAGTCAGGATCGACAGAGAAATCATAATCCTTATCGGAAATAAAGATAGGTGAAGTAGCAAAAGCAGGGTCATATTTCATTCTAGCATTCAAAAGCTTTTCTTTAAGCTTAGCTAATAATTTCTTAAGATCAGATCTATCATTACATGCTAAGAAGTCTCTAGCAGTTTCTTCATCCATAACATAACCCTCAGGCACAACAGGCAATTCATATCTAGGGGAGAATCTTCATCATCACTTTCATCAATATTATCAGTTTCAATAATTTCATTCTCTCTAGCCCTAGCAAGTTGTTCATCAAGAAATTCACCTAGTGGCACAGTATTATCAAGCATAGAAGTAGTTTCATCATAAGTATCATGCAAAGCAGAAGTGGCATCATCAATAACATGCGACATATCAGAATGAATAGCAAGAGTAGGTGTCTCAAGTTTACTCAAAACAGAAGGTGAATCAAGTGCAGAGCTAGATGGCAGTTCCTTACCCCCCCTCGTAGTTGAGGGAAAAATCTTGGTTCTTTGATCTTTCAAGTTCTTCATAGTGACCAGCAGATATAAATCCCAAGTGACTCAAAGAATAGAGCTATGCTCCCCAGCAACGGCGCCAGAAAATAGTCTTGATAACCCACAAGTATAGGGGATCGCAACAGTTTTTGAGGGTAGAGTATTCAACCCAAATTTATTGATTCGACACAAGGGGAGCCAAAGAATATTCTCAAGTATTAGCAACTAAGTTGTCAATTCAACCACACCTGGAAACTTCATATCTACATCAAAGTATTTAGTAGCAAAGTAATATGATAGTAGTGGTAATGGTAGCAAAAGTAATAGTTTTGGTTTCATAGTGATTGTAACAGTAGCAACGGAAAAGTAAATAAGTGAAGAACAATATATGAAAAGCTCGTAGGCAATGGATCGGTGATGGGTAATTATGTCGGATGCGATTCCTCATCCAATAGTTATAACATAGGATGACACAGAACTAGCTCCAGTTCATCAATGTAATGTAGGCATGTATTCTGAATATAGTCATACGTGCTTATGGAAAATAACTTGCATGACATCTTTTATCCTACCCTCCTGTGGCAGCGGGGTCCTATTGGAAACAAAGGGATATTAAGGCCTCCTTTTAATAGAGTACCGAACCAAAGCATTAACACATAGTGAATATATGAACTCCTCAAACTACGGTCATCACCGGTAAGTATCTCGATTATTGTCACTTCGGGGTTAATGAATCATAACACATAATAGGTGACTATAGACTTGCAAGATAGGATCAAGAACTCTCATATATTCATGAAAACATAATAGGTTCAGATCTGGAATCATGGCACTCAGGCCCTAGTGACAAGCATTAAGCATAGCAAAGTCATAGCAACATCAATCTCAGAACATATAATGGATACTAGGGATCAAACCCTAACAAAACTAACTCGATTACATGATAAATATCATCCACCCATCACCGTCCGGCAAGCCTACAATGGAATTACTCACGCACGGCGGTGAGCATCATGAAATTGGTGAAGGAGGAAGGTTGATGATGACGATGGTGATGGATTCCCCTCTCCGGATCCCTGAACGGACTCCAGATCAGCCTTCTCGAGAGAGATTAGGGCTTGGTGGCGGCTCTGTATCGTAAAACGCGATGAATCCTTCTCTCTGATTTTTATTCTCCCCAAAAGTGAATATATGGAGTTGGAGTTGAGGTCGGTGGAGCGTCAGGGGGCCCACGAGGCAGGGGGCGCGCCCAGGGGGTAGGCGCGCTCCCCACCCTCGTGGACAGGGTGTGGGCCCCCTGACGTGGATTCTTTCGCCTGTATTTTTTTATATATTCCAAAAATAATCTCTGTTGATTTTTAGGTCATTCCGAGAACTTTTATTTCTGCACAAAAATAACACCATTGCAATTCTGCTGAAAACAGCATCAGTCCAGGTTAGTTCCATTCAAATCATGCAAGTTAGAGTCCAAAACAAGGGCAGAAGTTTTTGGAAAAGTAGATACGTTGGAGACATACCATTATAGCTTTTTCTCTATGTGTTAGTGCCTAAATAGAGATGAAGATTGAAAACAGTTGATGTCTAAAAAATATTATGTTGAAACAGCGATAGTTGAACAATTAATTAAGATCTGGCTGCGAATTATTAGCACGCAAGCTAACCCTAGTCGGATTATTAGCAAAAATCATTTGTGCAGAACAAAGAATTCATCACTAACTCTATACAGATAACATTCGAACAATCAATACACTATGTGCATTTAACGAATCTTAATTACTCTGATTTCATGGACCGAGAGAACATAACCATACGATTTGTATTCCAAAAAAATTAGAGAGGGGGGGGGAGTAACCAGAGAAAACACATGATATGTTTGCCGCACAAATGGGTATATAGATGAGTAACTAGTTTTCCATCGGAGTCGCAGTCATTGCCAGAGTTGCTATTGACCTCTGGCTCTGGCTAGGGGGCACGACGGCGCCGACGAAGTCAAGGTCATGCTGCTGCCTACGCGAGACCTCGTCGACGGTGACGGCAAGCTCTGTGCCCAGCTTCACATGTTGCGCGGGTGCTTCACCAGCCCCGGTGTTGCCACTCCCTCCGATGGTGCGCTTGGCGGCATCCTCATACACTCAAGAGTCCAGACCTTGCTGAACACTATGGACCGCGGGTGGGGCCGCCTATTATGGCCATCGGCTCGGGCGTGCAATTAATACAGACCAGTGGGAGTGAATCGGGCGGCCGTCAAAGGCTGTCTCGTTTCCCAGTGAGCCTGCATGGCGGACTTCTGTCATTCCTACCATCATTTCACACAGCTACTCGCACGCCTTCCGGTGACCCTACGCCACTAAAACGCCTCCCATCAATACACACACATGTATGCATGCCTCCTGGTATGCCTGCATGGCGGACTGCTCGCATGCGTCTCATCAACTCACGCCTGCTCGCACGGCACACAGGGCGCGTGGCAGTTTGTATATTTTTTGGTTTATTGATGATTCATTCTGTCGCTTTACTACTTAACCGAAGCATGGCACGGTCTAACACACATTGTCCGAATAAATAATTCGTATGAGATATTGGTTGCCGGTTTTTAATAATCTCCCATTTGTAAGAAGATTATATCAAAACGGGTCTCAAATTTGACGCAAAGATACAATATCACAGTCTATTGGTGTCCATATATGACACCACGATAAGTTTCATGAATTTCAACTAAGTTTTGGATTTATTGAATTTTAAAAATAAATATTCTAAATGTTTTGAAATCTCTTGCACGGGGAAACATGCACCCAGGGACACATATGATTTTGCAATCCATTTTGGTGCACATGTAGCTCAAATTTGATTTTTGCACATTAAATCCCTTGGAAATCAATCAATGTATAAAAATGGTCGAATGATGTCAGTTTTTTTCAATTTTAACATGACACCCCTTTGGTCACATGTTCAGTGTAGAAAAAGTTTGACATGCCTCAGAGTGGCTGTGGTGGTGCGGGATGTGTGTGTTTGCTTGTTTGGGGGGTGGGGGGAGGGGTCCGGCAGTACGCTATGAGTTGTGAACCTCCGTGTGGGATTATTGATCATTTTTTGAGTCATGTATGCCACATCATAGTCGTGAATTGGTTATTTAAAGCATTACACAACCCTTTCATACATACATGTTCGGGCCACATGCATGCATTGATGGTCCTCTCGGAAACTCTCCCACATGCGGTTATCAGCGACGTGCCCATTCGTTAGCCCTCAAAGGTTTTCAGTTTCCACCGACAACAAGAGGCATTTGACCAGAAGGTGGATTCATCTTGGCATGTCTGGTGTGGATCATGGTGATATTCAATATCAAAGTTCGAGCACGTGTGTACACACCCTCCCACCGGTTTGAAGTGAGGGGGCTATGCATCATGGTGTAGTGCGTTTCCGGTTTGAGAAGCATGTGCCACGTCAAAGTTGTGCATTGGGTATTCAAACATCACATAACACATGGGCACATGCACATGGTGGTTTTGTCCTATGAAACTCACTCACGTGTGACTCTCTGTGTGGGCCCACGAGGTCGTCGTCGACCAGTTGAACGTACAATGGGAGAGAGGTTAATTTGACCAACAAGGATGGTTCTTTTTTGGTCTATGTCACTTATATGCATGGTAGGAGTATGTACATGTCAAAGAGAGGGCAACATGAATACTCTCTATATATGTGTGTCATAACCTCGCTCCATGTGGGGACTTTCCGGTTCCCGAGGCAGGTGCCACGTCAAAGTTGTACATTATGTTGGTATTCAAACATCACGCAATAACATGCAGGCGGTGGTTGCCCTATAGGAACTCACTCGCGTGTGGGCTTCCATCCGTGGGCATGCGAGGTTGTCCTCCATCACTTTGACCCAACGAGTGAGAGGTTAATTTGACCATCAAGGAATGATTCTTTTTTGGTTATGCTATACAGTAGAAGTACATATATACCACGGGTCGAATGGGGCCGTACATATAGCACATACCACGCATGATGAACCTCACACTCTCTATGGGGACATTTTGGTTTCCTATATGTGTGGTGCCACATCAAAGTTGTGCATTGTGTATTCAAACATCACACAAACACCTCTTTGGGCCACATGCAGACGGTGGTATGTAGTCCTATATAGGATGATCACTCGCGTGCGACGTATTCTTCGCTTCTGTGCTAGGCCCTGGAGTTCATCGTCCATCACTTTGACCCAACGAGAGAGAGGTACGTTTGACGAACAAGGAGGATTAAATCTTTTAGGGCCGTGTTACTAGGTGTATAGTACGTGTTGATGGAAATATGCCCTAGAGGAAAAGTTGTTATTTTATATTTTCTTATTCATGATAAAGGTTCATTATTCATGCTAGAATTGTATTGAATGGAAACTTTAATACATGTGTGAATACATAAACAAACACTGTGTCCCTAGTGAGCCTCTAGTAGACTAGCTTGTTGATCAAAGATGGTTAAGGTTTCCTAACCATTGACATGAGTTGACATTTGATAATGGGATCACATAATAGGAGAATGATGTGATGGACAAGACCCATCAGTTAGCTTGGCATAATGATCCTTCAGTTTTATTGCTATTGCTTTCTTCGTGTCAAATACATATTCCTTCTTCTACGAGATTATGCAACTCCCGGATACCGGAGGAATGCATTGCGTGCCATCAAACATCACAACGTAACTGGGTGATTATAAAGATGCCCTACAGGTATCTCTGAAGGTGTTTGTTGAGTTGGCATAGATCTAGATTAGGATTTGTGACTCCGAGTATCAGAGAGGTATCTCTGGGCCCTCTCGGTAATACACATCATCAGCTTGCAAGCAAATGACTAAGGAGTTAGTCATGAGGTGATGTATTACGAAACGAGTAAAGAGACTTGCCGGTAACGAGATTGAACTAGGTATGAAGATACCGATGACTGAATCTCGGGCAAGTAACATACCGATAGACAAAGGGAATTACATATGTTGTCATAACGGTTTAACCGATAAATATCTTCGTAGAACATGTAGGAGCCAATATGGGTATCTAGGTTCCGCTATTGGTTATAGACCGGAGAGGTGTCTCGGTCATGTCTACATCGTTCTCGAACCCGTAGGGTCCGCACGGTTAACGTTTGTTGACGGTATAGTATTAGATGAGTTAAGTGATTTGGTGACCGAATGTTAATCGGAGTCTCGTATTAGATCGCGGACATGACGAGAAGTCTTGAAATGATTGAGAGGTAAAGATTGATATATTGGAAGATGGTATTCGGACACCGGAATTGTTCTGGAGGGTACCGGGTACATATCGGATCACCGGAAGGGGTTCCGGGCACCCCCCGCAAAAGGTATGGGCCTTATGGGCCAAGACGGGAAATGCACCAGCCACAAGGGGCTAGTGCGCCCCCCCTATGGGCCGGCCAAGGTGAAGGAAAGGGAAAGGAGGAAAGGAAAGAAAGGGAATAGGATTCCCCCTTCCTCCCCCCTTCCCCCTCTTTCCTTCCCCCTCCGACATATATGGCAGGGGAGCGGTTTGGGAGGAGACCAAGTAGGATTCGGTCCTACTTGGGGCGCCTCCTGGCCTCTCGCATCCCCTACCACCTATTTATATGTGTGGGGGGGGCCTAGCACACCCCAGACAATTGTTTAGCCATGTGCGGCGCCCTCCTCCACCATTTACACCCCCGGTCTTATTTTCTTAGTGCTTAGGCGAAGCCTTGCGAGGATCACTTCACCATCACCGTCACCACGCCGTCGTGCCGATGGAACTCATCTACTACCTCGACATCTTGCTGGATCAAGAAGGCGAGGGATGTCACCGAGATGAACGTGTTCAGAACATGGAGTTATCGTGCGTTCGGTACTTGATCGGTTGAAGCGCGAAGAAGTTCGACTACATCAACCGTGTTAAGAAACGCTTCCACTTACGGTCTACGAGGGTACGTATACACACTCTCCCCCTCATTTCTATGCATCTCCATGGATAGATCATTGCGTGTGCGTTGAACTTTTTTGTTTTCCATGCAATGATTACCATTAGTGGCATCGTGGGCTAGGTCTATGCGTAGATGATATGCATGAGTAGAACACAAAGATTTGTGGGCGGTGATAGTCATACTAATTACCATCAACATCTTATTTTGATTCAGGTGTATTGTGGGATGAAGCGGCCCGGACCAACCTAACATGTCCACGCACATGAGACAGGTGCCACCGACTGACATGCAACTAGTTTTGCATAAAGGTGATTGGCGGGTGTGTGTTCCTCCTACTTTAGTTGAATCGATTTTGACTATGGCCGGTCCTTGAAGAAGGTTAAAACATCAAACATGACGAATCACCGTTGTGGTTTTTGCCGTAGGTAAGAACGGTTCTTGCTAGAAGCCCGCAGCAGCCACATAAACTTGCAACAACAAAGTAGAGGACGTCTAACTTGTTTTCACAGGGTATGTTGTGATGTGATATTGTCAAGACATGATGAGATATACGTTATTGTATGACATGATCATGTTTTGTAAGTTATTGGCAACCGGCAGGAGCCTTATGGCTGTCTCTTTACTGTATGAAATGCAAACGCCATGTAATTGCTTTACTTTATCACTATGCGTTAGAGATAGTTGTAGAAGCAATAGTTGGTGAGACGACCACGACGCAACGATGGAGATCAAGGTATCAAGCCGGTGACAATGGAGATCATGACGATGCTTTGGAGATGGAGATCAAAAGCACGAGGTGATGTTGGCCGTATCATGTCACATATTTTGATTGCATGTGATGTTTATCTTTGATGCATCTTATTTTCCTTAGTACGGCGGTAGCATTATAAGATGACCCCTTCACTAAATTTCAAGGTAAAAGTGTTCTCCCTGAGTATGCACCATTGCTACAGTTTGTCGTGTTGAGACACCACGTGATGATCGGGTGTGATAGACTCTACGTTCCCATACAATGGGTGCAAGACAGTTTGTACATGCGGAATACTTGGGTTAAATTTGACGAGCCTAGCATGTACAAGCATGGCCTCAGAACATTGGAGACCGAAAGGTCGAACGTGTATCATATAGTAGATATGATCAACATAGAGATGTTCACCATTGATGACTACCCCATCTCAAGTGATGATCGAACATGGGTTAGTTCATTTGGATCACATATCACTTAGACGACTTGAGGCGTGTCTATTTAAGTGGGACTTCATTAGTAATTTGATTAAGTGAACTTAATGAAGGAAATATGCCCTAGAGGCAATAATAAAGTTATTATTTATTTCCTTATTTCATGATAAATGTTTATTATTCATGATAGAATTGTATTAACCGGAAACATAATACATGTGTGAATACATAGACAAACAAAGTGTCACTAGTATGCCTCTACTTGACTAGCTCGTTAATCAAAGATGGTTATGTTTCCTAACCATGAACAATGAGTTGTTATTTGATTAACGAGGTCACATCATTAGTAGAATGATCTGATTGACATGACCCATTCCATTAGCTTAGCACCCGATCGTTTAGTATGCTGCTATTGCTTTCTTCATGACTTATACATGTTCCTATGACTATGAGATTATGCAACTCCCGTTTACCGGAGGAACACTTTGGGTACTACCAAACGTCACAACGTAACTGGATGATTATAAAGGAGTACTACAGGTGTCTCCAATGGTCGATGTTGGGTTGGCGTATTTCGAGATTAGGATTTGTCACTCCGATTGTCGGAGAGGTATCTCTGGGCCCTCTCGATAATACACATCACATAAGCCTTGCAAGCATTACAACTAATATGTTAGTTGTGAGATGATGTATTACGGAACGAGTAAAGAGACTTGCCGGTAACGAGATTGAACTAGGTATTGGATACCGACGATCGAATCTCGGGCAAGTAACATACCGATGACAAAGGGAACAACGTATGTTGTTATGCGGTCTGACCGATAAAGATCTTCATAGAATATGTAGGAGCCAATATGGGCATCCAGGTCCCGCTATTGGTTATTGACCAGAGACGTGTCTCGGTCATGTCTACATTGTTCTCGAACCCGTAGGGTCCGCACGCTTAAGGTTACGATGACAGTTATATTATGAGTTTATGCATTTTGATGTACCGAAGGTTGTTCGGAGTCCCGGATGTGATCACGGACATGACGAGGAGTCTCGAAATGGTCGAGACGTAAATATTGATATATTGGAAGCCTATGTTTGGACATCGGAAGTGTTCCGGGTGAAATCGGGATTTTACCGGGTTACCGGGAGGTTACCGGAACCCCCCGGGAGCCATATGGGCCTTCATGGGCCTTAGTGGAAAGGAGAAAGGGGCAGCCCAAGGTGGCTGCGCCTCTTCCCCCTCCCCTAGTCCTATTAGGACTAGGAGAAGGTGGCCGGCCCCCCTCTCTCCCTTCCCCTCCGAGGAATCCTAGTTGGACTAGGATTGGGGGGAGGAATCCTACTCCCAGAAGGAGTAGGACTCTCCTGCGCCTCTCTCTTTGGCCGGCCAGCCTCCCCTCCTCTCCTCCTTTATATACGGAGGCAGGGGCACCTCTAAACACACAAGTTGACACAAGTTGATCCACGTGATCGATTCCTTAGCCGTGTGCGGTGCCCCCTGCCACCATATTCCTCGATAATACTGTAGCGGAGTTTAGGCGAAGCCCTGCTGCTGTAGTTCATCAAGATCGTCACCACGCCGTCGTGCTGACGAAACTCTTCCCCGACACTTTGCTGGATCGGAGTCCGGGGATCGTCATCGAGCTGAACGTGTGCTCGAACTCGGAGGTGCCGTAGTTTCGGTGCTTGATCGGTTGGATCGTGAAGACGTACGACTACTTCCTCTACGTCGTGTCATCGCTTCCGCAGTCGGTCTGCGTTGGGTACGTAGACAACACTCTCCTCTCGTTGCTATGCATCACATGATCCTGTGTGCGCGTAGGAAAATTTTTGAAATTACTACGAAACCTAACAAGAACATCCTAAAATACCTGAAAAGGACTAAGGATATGTTTCTCGTATATGGAGGTGACAAAGAGCTCACCGTAAAAGGTTACGTTGATGCAAGCTTTGACACTGATCCGGACGATTCTAAATCGCAAACCGGATACGTGTTTACATTAAACGGTGGAGCTGTCAGTTGGTGCAGTTCTAAACAAAGCGTTGTAGCGGGATCTACATGTGAAGCGGAATACATAGCTGCTTCGGAAGCAGCAAATGAAGGAGTCTGGATGAAGGAGTTCATATCCGATCTAGGTGTCATACCTAGTGCATCGGGTCCAATGAAAATCTTTTGTGACAATACTGGTGCAATTGCCTTGGCAAAGGAATCCAGATTTCACAAAAGGACCAAACACATCAAGAGACGCTTCAACTCCATCCGGGATCTAGTCCAGGTGGGAGACATAGAGATTTGCAAGATACATACGGATCTGAATGTTGCAGACCCGTTGACTAAGCCTCTTCCACGAGCAAAACATGATCAGCACCAAAGCTCCATGGGTGTTAGATTCATTACAGTGTAATCTAGATTATTGACTCTAGTGCAAGTGGGAGACTGAAGGAAATATGCCCTAGAGGCAATAATAAAGTTATTATTTATTTCCTTATAATCATGATAAATGTTTATTATTCATGCTAGAATTGTATATACCGGAAACATAATACATGTGTGAATACATGGACAAACAGAGTGTCACTAGTATGCCTCTACTTGACTAGCTCGTTAATCAAAGATGGTTATGTTTCCTAACCATAAACAATGAGTTGTTATTTGATTAACGAGGTCACATCATTAGTAGAATGATCTGATTGACATGACCCATTCCATTAGCTTAGCACCCGATCGTTTAGTATGTTGCTATTGCTTTCTTCATGACTTATACATGTTCCTATGACTATGAGATTATGCAACTCCCGTTTACCGGAGGAACACTTTGGGTACTACCAAACGTCACAACGTAACTGGGTGATTATAAAGGAGTACTACAGGTGTCTCCAATGGTCGATGTTGGGTTGGCGTATTTCGAGATTAGGATTTGTCACTCCGATTGTCGGAGAGGTATCTCTGGGCCCTCTCGGTAATACACATCACATAAGCCTTGCAAGCATTACAACTAAATATGTTAGTTGTGAGATGATGTATTACGGAACGAGTAAAGAGACTTGCCGGTAACGAGATTGAACTAGGTATTGGATACCGACGATCGAATCTCGGGCAAGTAACATACCGATGACAAAGGGAACAACATATGTTGTTATGCGGTCTGACCGATAAAGATCTTCGTAGAATATGTAGGAGCCAATATGGGCATCCAGGTCCCGCTATTGGTTATTGACCGGAGACGTGTCTCGGTCATGTCTACATATTTCTCGAACCCGTAGGGTCCGCACGCTTAAGGTTACGATGACAGTTATATTATGAGTTTATGCATTTTGATGTACCGAAGGTTGTTCGGAGTCCCGGATGTGATCACGGACATGACGAGGAGTCTCGAAATGGTCGAGACGTAAAGATTGATATATTGGAAGCCTATATTTGGATATCGGAAGTGTTCCGGGTGAAATCGGGATTTTACCGGAATACCGGGAGGGTTACCGGAACCCCCCGGGAGCTATTTGGGCCATAGTGGGCCTTAGTGGAAAAGAGAAGGGGCTGCCCTAGATGGGCTGCGCGCCCCCCCTTCCCCTAGTCCTATTAGGACTAGGAGAGGTGGCCGGCCCCCTCCTCCTCTTTTCCCCTCCGAGGAATCCTAGTTGGACTAGGATTGGAGGGGGAATCCTACTCCCAGAGGGAGTAGGACTCTCCTGCGCCTCCCCCCCTTGGCCGGCCAGCCTCCCCTCCTCTCCTCCTTTATATATGGAGGTAGGGGCACCTCTAAACACACAAGTTGACACAAGTTGATCCACGTGATCTGTTCCTTAGCCGTGTGCGGTGCCCCCTGCCACCATATTCCTCGATAATACTGTAGCGGAGTTTAGGCGAAGCCCTGCTGCTGTAGTTCATCAAGATCGTCACCACGCCGTCGTGCTGACGGAACTCTTCCCTGACACTTTGCTGGATCGGAGTCCGGGGATCGTCATCGAGCTAAACGTGTGCTCGAACTCGGAGGTGCCGTAGTTTCGGTGCTTGATCGGTTGGATCGTGAAGACGTACGACTACTTCCTCTACGTCGTGTCATCGCTTCCGCAGTCGGTCTGCGTAGGGTACGTAGACAATACTCTCCCCCTCGTTGCTATGCATCACATGATCTTGCGTGTGCGTAGGAATTTTTTTGAAATTACTACGAAACCTAACAGTGGCATCCGAGCCTAGGTTATTTATGTTGATGTTATATGCACGAGTAGAACACAAGTGAGTTGTGGACGATACAAGTCATACTGCCTACCAGCATGTCATACTTTGGTTCGGCGGTATTGTTGGACAAGACGACCCGGACCAACCTTACGCGTACGCTTACGCGAGACCGGTTCCCTCGACGTGCTTTGCACAGAGATGGCTTGCGGGCGACTGCCTCTCCAACTTTAGTTGAACCAAGTATGGCTACGCCCGGTCCTTGCGAAGGTTAAAACGGAGTCTATTTGACAAACTATCGTTGTGGTTTTGATGCGTAGGTGAGATTGGTTCTTACTTAAGCCCGTAGCAGCCACGTAAAACATGCAACAACAAAGTAGAGGACGTCCAACTTGTTTTTGCAGGGCATGTTGTGATGTGATATGGTCAAGGCATGATGCTGAATTTTATTGTATGAGATGATCATGTTTTGTAACCAAGTTATCGGCAACTGGCAGGAGCCATATGGTTGTCGCTTTATTGTATGCAATGCAATCACGATGTAATGCTTTACTTTATTACTAAACGGTAGTGATAGTCGTGGAAGCATAAGATTGGCGAGACGACAACGATGCTACGATGGAGATCAAGGTGTCGCGCCGGTGACGATGGTGATCATGACGGTGCTTCGGAGATGGAGATCACAGGCACAAGATGATGATGGCCATATCATATCACTTATATTGATTGCATGTGATGTTTATCTTTTTATGCATCTTATCTTGCTTTGATTGACGGTAGCATTATAAGATGATCTCTCACTAAATTATCAAGAAGTGTTCTCCCTGAGTATGCACCGTTGCCAAAGTTCATCGTGCCCAGACACCACGTGATGATCGGGTGTGATAAGCTCTACGTCCATCTACAACGGGTGCAAGCCAGTTTTTGCACACGCAGAATACTCAGGTTAAACTTGACGAGCCTAGCATATGCAGATATGGCCTCGGAACACGGAGACCGAAAGGTCGAGCATGAATCATATAGTAGATATGATCAACATAACGATGTTCACCATTGAAAACTACTCCATCTCACGTGATGATCGGTCATGGTTTAGTTGATTTGGATCACGTGATCACTTAGAGGATTAGAGGGATGTCTATCTAAGTGGGAGTTCTTTAGTAATATGATTAATTGAACTTAAAATTTATCATGAACTTAGTCCTGGTAGTATTTTGCAAATTATAGATCAATAGCTCGCGTTGTTGCTTCCCTATGTTTATTTTGATATGTTCCTAGAGAAAATTGTGTTGAAAGATGTTAGTAGCAATGATGCGGATTGGATCCGTGATCTGAGGTTTATCCTCATTGCTGCACAGAAGAATTATGTCCTTGATGCACCGCTAGGTGACAGACCTATTGCAGGAGCAGATGCAAACGTTATGAACGTTTGGCTAGCTCAATATGATGACTACTTGATAGTTTAAGTGCACCATGCTTAACGGCTTAGAATCGGGACTTCAAAGACGTTTTGAACGTCATGGACCATATGAGATGTTCCAGGAGTTGAAGTTAATATTTCAAGCAAATACCCGAGTTGAGAGATATGAAGTCTCCAACAAGTTCTATAGCTAAAAGATGGAGGAGAATCGCTCAACTAGTGAGCATGTACTCAGATTGTCTGGGTACTTCAATCGCTTGAATCAAGTGGGAGTTAATCTTCCAGATAAGATAGTGATTGACAGAATTCTCTAGTCACCATCACTAAAGTTACTAGAACTTCATGATGAACTATAGCATGCAAGGGATGACGAAAATGATTCCTGAGCTCTTCGTGATGTTGAAATCGACGAAGGTAGAAATCAAGAAAGAACATCAAGTGTTGATGGTTAACAAGACCACTAGTTTCAAGAAAAAGGGCAAAGGGAAGAAGGGGAACTTCAAGAAGAACGGTAAGCAAGTTGCTGCTCAAGTGAAGAATCCTAAGTCTGGTCCTAAGCCTGAGACTAAGTGTTTCTACTGCAAAGGGACTGGTCACTGGAAGCGGAACTACCCAAGTGATTGGCGGATAAGAAGGATGGCAAAGTGAACATAAGTATATTTGATATACATGTTATTGATGTGTACTTTACTAGTGTTTATAGCAACCCCTCAGTATTTGATACTAGTTCAGTTGCTAAGATTAGTAACTTGAAACGGGAGTTGCAGAATAAACAGAGACTAGTTAAGGGTGAAGTGACGATGTGTGTTGGAAGTAGTTCCAAGATTGATATGATCATCATCGCACACTCCCCTATACTTTCGGGATTAGTGTTGAACCTGAATAAGTGTTATTTGGTGTTTGCGTTGAGCATGAATATGATTTGATCATGTTTATTGTAATACGGTTATTCATTTAAGTAAGAGAATAAATTGTTGTTCTATTTACATGAATAAAACCTTATATGGTTACACACCCAATGAAAATAGTTCATTGGATCTCGATCGTAGTGATACACATAATCATAATATTGAAACCAAAAGATGCAAAGTTAATAATGATAGTGCAGCTTATTTGTAGCACTGCCGTTTAGGTCATATTGGTGTAAAGCGCATGAAGAAACTCCATGCTGATGGGATTTTGGAATCACTTGATTATGAATCACTTGATGCTTGCGAACCATGCCTCATGGGCAAGATGACTAAGACTCCGTTCTCCGGAGCGAGCAACTGACTTATTGGAAATAATACATACTGATGTATGCAGTCCGATGAGTGTTAAGGCTCACGGCAAGTATCGTTATTTTCTGAACTTCATAGATGATTTGAGCAGATATGGGTATATCTACTTGATGAAACATAAGTCTAAAACATTTGAAAAGTTCAAAGAATTTCAGAGTGAAGTGGAAAATCATCGTAACAAGAAAATAAAAGTTTCTACGATCTGATCGCGGAGACAAATATTTGAGTTACGAGTTTGGTCTTCAATTAAAACAATGTGGAATAGTTTCACAAACTCACGCCACCTGGAACACCACAATGTAATGGTGTGTCCGAACGTCATAACCGTACTTTATTAGATATGGTGCGATCTATGATGTCTCTTACCGATCTACCACTATCATTTTGGGGTTATGCATTAGAGACAGCTGCATTCACGTTAAAAGGGCACCATCTAAATCCGTTGAGACGACACCGTATGAACTATGGTTTGGCAAGAAACCTAAGCTGTCGTTTCTTAAAGTTTGAGGTTGCAATGCTTATGTGAAAAAGTTTCAACCTGATAAGCTCAAACTCAAATCGGAGAAGTGCGTCTTCATAGGATACCCAAAGGAAACTGTTGGGTACACCTTCTATCACAAATCCGAAGGCAAGACTTTTGTTGCTAAATTCGGAGTTTTTCTGGAGAAGGAGTTTCTCTCGAAAGAAGTGAGTGGGAGGAAAGTAGAAAACTTGATAAGGTAATTGTACCTTCTCCCTTATTGGAAAGTAGTTCATCACAAAAATCTGTTCTTGTGACTACTACACCAATTAGTAAGGAAGCTAATGATGATGATCATGTAACTTCAGATCAAGTTACTACCGAATCTCGTAGGTAAACCAGAGTGAGATCCGCACCAGAGTGGTACGGTAATCCTGTTTTGGAGGTCATGTTACTTGACTATGACGAACCTACGAACTATGAGGAAGCGATGATGAGCCCAGATTCCGCGAAATGGTTTGAGGCCATGAAGTCTGAGATATGATCCATGTATGAGAACAAAGTTTGGACTTTGGTTGACTTGCCCGATGATCGGCAAGCAATTGAGAATAAATGGATCTTCAAGAGGAAGACGGACGCTGATAGTAGTGTTACTATCTACAAAGCTAGAATTGTCGCGAAAGGTTTTCGACAAGTTCAAGGTGTTGACTACGATGAGAGCTTCTCACTCGTATCTATGCTTGAGTCTATCTGAATCATGTTAGTAATTGCCGCTTTTTATGAAATCTGGCAAATGGATAAACAAAACTGCATTCCTTAATGGATTTATTAAAGAAGAGTTGTATATGATGCAGCGGAAGGTTTTGTCAATCCGAAAGGTGCTAACAAAATGTGCAAGCTCCAGCGATCCATCTGTGGACTGGTGCAAGCATCTCGGAGTTGGAATATACGCTTTGATGAGTTGATCAAAGCATATAGTTTTATACAGACTTGCGGTGAAGCCTGTATTTACAAGAAAGTGAGTGGGAGCACTACAGCATTTCTGATGAAGTATATGTGAATGACATATTGTTGATCGGAAATAATGTAGAATTATTCTGTAAAGCATAAAGGAATGTTTGAAAGGAGTTTTTCAAAGAAAGACTTCGGTAAAGCTGCTTACATATTGAGTATCAAGATTTATAGAGATAGATCAAGACGCTTGATAAGTTTTTCCAATGAGTACATACCTTGGCAAGATTTTGAAGTGGTTCAAAATGGAACAGTCAAAGAAAGAGTTCTAGCATGTGTTACAAGGTGTGAAGTTGAGTAAGACTCAAAGCCCGATCACGGCAGAAAATAGAAAGAGAATGAAAGTCATTCCCTATGCCTCAGTCATAGGTTCTATAAAGTATGCCATGCTGTATACCAGATCTATTGTATGCCCTACCACTGAGTTTGGCAAGGGAGTACAATAATGATCTAGGAGTAGATCACTGGACAGCGGTCAAAATTATCCTTAGTGAAATAAGGATATGTTTCTCGATTATGGAAGTGGAAAAAGGTTCGTCGTAAAGGGTTACGCCGATGCAAGTTTGACACTAATCTAGATGACTCTAAGTCTCGGTCTAGATACATACTGAAAGTGGGAGCAATTAGCTAGAGTAGCTCCATGCAGAGCATTGTTGACATAGAAATTTGCAAAATACATGTGGATCTGAATGTGGCAGACCCGTTGACTAAGATTCTCTCACAAGCAAAACATGATCACACCTTAGTACTCCTTGGGTGTTAATCACATAGCGATGTGAACTAGATTACTGAATCTAGTAAACCCTTTGGGTGTTGGTCACATGGCGATGTGAACTATGGGTGTTAATCACATGATGATGTGAACTATCGATGTTAATCACATGGTGATGTGATCTAGATTATTGACTCTAGTGCAAGTGGGAGACTGAAGGAAATATGCCCTAGAGGCAATAATAAAGTTATTATTTATTTCCTTATTTCATGATAAATGTTTATTATTCATGCTAGAATTGTATTAACCGGAAACATAATACATGTGTGAATACATAGACAAACAAAGTGTCACTAGTATGCCTCTACTTGACTAGCTCGTTAATCAAAGATGGTTATGTTTCCTAACCATGAACAATGAGTTGTTATTTGATTAACGAGGTCACATCATTAGTAGAATGATCTGATTGACATGACTCATTCCATTAGCTTAGCACCCGATCGTTTAGTATGCTGCTATTGCTTTCTTCATGACTTATACATGTTCCTATGACTATGAGATTATGCAACTCCCGTTTACCGGAGGAACACTTTGGGTACTACCAAACGTCACAACGTAACTGGGTGATTATAAAGGAGTACTACAGGTGTCTCCAATGGTCGATGTTGGGTTGGCGTATTTCGAGATTAGGATTTGTCACTCCGATTGTCGGAGAGGTATCTCTGGGCCCTCTCGGTAATACACATCACATAAGCCTTGCAAGCATTACAACTAATATGTTAGTTGTGAGATGATGTATTATGGAACGAGTAAAGAGACTTGCCGGTAACGAGATTGAACTAGGTATTGGATACCGACGATCGAATCTCGGGCAAGTAACATACCGATGACAAAGGGAACAACGTATGTTGTTATGGGGTCTGACTGATAAAGATCTTCGTAGAATATGTAGGAGCCAATATGGGCATCCAGTTCCCGCTATTGGTTATTGACCAGAGACGTGTCTCGGTCATGTCTACATTGTTCTCGAACCCGTAGGGTCCGCACGCTTAAGGTTACGATGACAGTTATATTATGAGTTTATGCATTTTGATGTACCGAAGGTTGTTCGGAGTCCCGGATGTGATCACGGACATGACGAGGAGTCTCGAAATGGTCGAGACGTAAAGATTGATATATTGGAAGCCTATATTTGGATATCGGAAGTGTTCCGGGTGAAATCGGGATTTTACCGGAATACCGGGAGGGTTACCGGAACCCCCCGGGAGCTATTTGGGCCATAGTGGGCCTTAGTGGAAAAGAGAAGGGGCTGCCCTAGATGGGCTGCGTGCCCCCCCTTCCCCTAGTCCTATTAGGACTAGGAGAGGTGGCCGGCCCCCTCCTCCTCTTTTCCCCTCCGAGGAATCCTAGTTGGACTAGGATTAGAGGGGGAATCCTACTCCCAGAGGGAGTAGGACTCTCCTGCGCCTCCCCCCCTTGGCCGGCCAGCCTCCCCTCCTCTCCTCCTTTATATACGGAGGCAGGGGCACCTCTAAACACACAAGTTGACACAAGTTGATCCACATGATCTGTTCCTTAGCCGTGTGCGGTGCCCCCTGCCACCATATTCCTCGATAATACTGTAGCGGAGTTTAGGCGAAGCCCTGCTGATGTAGTTCATCAAGATCGTCACCACGCCGTCGTGCTGACGGAACTCTTCCCCGACACTTTGCTGGATCGGAGTCCGGGGATCGTCATCGAGCTGAACGTGTGCTCGAACTCGGAGGTGCCGTAGTTTCGGTGCTTGATCGGTTGGATCGTGAAGACGTATGACTACTTCCTCTACGTCGTGTCATCGCTTCCGCAGTCGGTCTGCGTAGGGTACGTAGACAATACTCTCCCCCTCGTTGCTATGCATCACATGATCTTGCGTGTGCGTAGGAAATTTTTTGAAATTACTACGAAACCTAACACTTAATTTATCATGAACTTAGTCTTGATAGTTTTTCAAATCTATGTTGTAGATCAATAGCTCGTGTTTTAGCTCCCTTATTTTTTGATATGCTCCTAGAGAAAACTAAGTTGAAAGATGATAGTAGAAATGATGCGGACTGGGTCCGTGATCTGAGGATTATCCTCATTGCTGCACAGAAGAATTATGTCCTTGATGCACCGCTAGGTGAGAAACCTATTACAGGAGTAGATGCAGACATTATGAATGTTTGGCAAGCTCTATATGATGACTACCTAATAGTTTAGTGCGCCATGCTTTACGGCTTAGAACCGGGACTTCAAAAACGTTTTGAACGCCATGGAGCATATGAGATGTTCCAAGAACTAAAAATTGGTATTTCAGACTCATGCCCATGTCGAGAGGCATGAGACGTCTGACAAGTACTTTGCCCACAAGATGGCGGAGAATAGCTCAGCCAGTGAGCATGTGCTTAGAATGTCTGGGTACTACAATCACTTGAATCAAGTGGGAGTTAATCTTCTAGATAAGATAGTGATTGACAGAGTTCTCTAGTCACTATCACCAAGCTACTAGAACTTTGTGATGAACTATAATTAGCAATGACAAAAATGATTCCCGAGCTCTTCGCGATGCTGAAATCGGCGAAGGTAGAAATAAAGAAAGAGCATCAAGTGCTGATGGTTGACAAGACCACTAGTTTCAAGTAAAAGGGCAAGCGAAAGAAAGGGAACTTCAAGAAGAATGGCATGCAAGTTCCCACTCACATGAAGAGTCCCAAAGCTAGACCCAAGACTGAAACTGAGTGCTTCTACTACAAAGGAAATGGTCACTGGAAGCGGAACTGCCCCAAATACTTGGCGGGTAAGAAGGATGGCAAAGTGAACAAAGGTATATATGATATACATGTTATTGATGTGTAATTTACTTCTGTTCATAGCAACCCCTGGGTATTTGATACCGGTTCAGTTGCTAAGATTAGTAACTCGAAACAGGAGTTGCAGAATGAACAGAGACTAGTTCAGAGCGATATGATGATGTGTGTTGGAAGTGATTCCAAGGTTGATACGATCACCATCGCACACTCCCTCTACCTTCGGGATTAGTATTGAACCTAAAATAAAGGTTATTTAGTGTTTGCGTTAAGCATGAATATGATTAGATCATGTTTATTGCAATACGGTTATTCATTTAAGTCAGAGAATAATTGTTGTTCCATTTACATGAATAAAACCTTCTGTGGTCATACACCCAAGGTGAATGGTTTATTGAATCTTGATCGTAGTGATAGACATATTCATAATATTGATGCCAAAAGATGCAAAGTTGATAATGATAGTGCAACATACTTGTGGCACTGCCATTTAGGTCATACTGGTGTAAAGCGCATGAAGAAACTCCATGCAGATGGACTTTTGGAATCACTTGATTATGAATCATTTGATACTTGTGAACCATGCCTCATGGGCAAGATGACCAAAACTCCGTTCCTCGAATCAATGGAGCGAGCTAATAACTTATTGGAAATAATACATACCGATGTATGCGGTCCGATGAGTGTTGAGGCACGTGGCGGTATCATTATTTTCTGACCTTCACAGATGATTTGAGTAGGTAGGGGAATATCTACTTTATGAAACACAAGTCTGAAACATTTGAAAAGTTCAATGAATTTCAGAGTGAAATGGAGAATCATTGTAACAAAAAAATTAAAATATCTACGATCTGATGGCGGAGGCAAATATTTGAGTTACGAGTTTGGCCTTCATTTAAAATAATGTGGAATTGTTTCACAACTCACGCCACCTGGAACACCATAGCGTAATGGTGAGTCCGAATGTCATAACCGTACTTTATTAGATATGTTGTGATCTATGATGTCTCTTACCGATTTACTACTATCGTCTTGGGGTTATGCATTAGAGACAGACACATTCACGTTAAATAGGGCACCGTTTAAATCCATTGAGATGACACCGTATGAACTATGGTTTGGCAAGAAACCTAAGCTATCGTTTCTTAAAGTTTGGGGTTGCACTTATGTCAAAAGGCTTTGTCCTGATATGCTCGAACCCAAATCAGAGAAGTGCATCTTCATAGGATACCCTAAGGAAACAATTGGGTACACCTTATACCACAGATCCGAAGGCAAGATCTTTTTTGCTAAGAATGGATCCTTTCTAGAGAAGGAGTTTCTCTCGAAAGAAGTGAGTGGGAGGAAAATAGAAATTGATGAGGTAATTGTACCTTCTCTCGAATTGGAAAGTAGCACATCAGAGAAAACCGTTCCCGTGATGCCTACACCAACTAGAGAGGAAGCTAATCATGATGATCATAAAACTTCAAATCAAGTTACTACTGAATTTCGTAGGTCAACTAGAACATGTTCCACACCAGAGTGGTACAGTAATCCCGTCCTATAAGTCATGTTACTAGATCAAGGCAAACCTACAAACTATGAAGAAGCTATGATGAGCCCAGATTCCGAACAGATGGCTTGAGGCCATGAAATCTAAGATAGGATCCCTGTATGAGAACAAAGTGTGGAATTTAGTGGACTTGCCCAATGATTCGCAATCCATTGAGAATAAATGGATCTTCAAGAAGAATACAGACGTTGATGGTAATGTCACCAACTACAAAGCTCGACTTGTTGAGAAAGGTTTTCAAGAAGTTCAAGGGGTTGACTACGATGAGACTTTCTCACCCATAGAGATGCTTAATTATGTACAAATCATGTTAGCAATTGCCACATTTTATGATTATGAAATCTAGCAAATGGACGTCAAGACTACATTCTTAAAGAAGAGTAGTATATGATGCAATCGGAAGATTTTGTCGATCCTAAAGGTGCTAACAAAGAATGCAAGCTCCAGCGATCCATCTATGGGCTGGTGCAAGCATGTCGGAGTTGGAATATACGCTTTGATGAGGTGATCAAAGCATATGGTTTTACAAAGACCTATGGTGAAGCCTGTATTTACAAGAAAGTGAGTGGGAGTTCTGTAGCATTTCTGATATTATATGTAGATGACATATTGTTGATTGGAAATGATATAGAATTTCCGGAAAACATAAAAGGATACTTGAATAAGAGTTTTTTCAATGAAAGACCTCGGTGAAGCTGCTTATATATTGGGCATCAAGATCTATAGAGATAGATCAAGACGCTTAATAGGACTTTCACAAAGCACATACATTGACAAAGTTTTGATCAAGTTCAAAATGGATCAGTGAAAGAAAGGGTTCTTGCCTGTGTTACAAGGTGTGAAGTTGAGTAAGACTCAAAACCCGACCATGGTAGAAGATAGAGAGAGAATGAAAGTCATTCCCTATGCTTGAGCCATAGGTTCTATAAAGTATGCCATGCTGTGTACCAGACCTATTGTGTACCTTGCCATGAGTTTGGCAAGGGGGTACAATAGTGATCCAGGAGTAGATCACTGGACAATGGTCGAAATTATCCTTAGGTACGTAAAGAGGACTAAGGAAATGTTTCTCGATTATGAAGGTGACAAATAGTTCATCGTAAAGGGTTACGTTGATGCAAGCTTTGACACTGATCCGGATGACTCTGAGTCTCAATCTGGATACATATTGAAAGTGGGAGCAATTAGCTAGAGTAGCTCTGTGCAAAGCATTGTAGACATAGAAATTTGCCAAATACATATAGATCTGAATATGGCAGACCCGTTGACTAAACCTCTCACACAAGCAAACCATGATCACACCTTAGTAATCTTTGGGTGTTAATCACATGGCGATCTGAACTAGATTATTGACTCTAGCAAACCCTTTGGGTGTGGGTCACATGGCGATGTGAACTATGGGTGTTAATCACATGGCGATGTGAACTATTGGTGTTAATCACATGGCGATGTGAACTAGATTATTGACTCTAGTGCAAGTGGGAGACTGAAGGAAATATGCCCTAGAGGCAATAATAAAGTTGTTATTTTATATTTCATTATTCATGACAAAGGTTTATTATTCATGCTAGAATTGTATTGATCGGAAACCTTAATACATGTGTGAATACATAAACAAACACCGTGTCCCTAGTGAGCCTCTACTAGACTAGCTCGTTGATCAAAGATGGTTAAGGTTTCCTAACCATTGACATGAGTTGTCATTTGACAACGGGATCACATCATTAAGAGAATGATGTGAGGGACAAGACCCATCCGTTAGCTTAGCATAATGATCATTCAGTTTTATTGCTATTGCTTTCTTCATGTCAAATACATATTCCTTCGACTATGATATTATGCAACTCCTGGATACCGGAGGAATGCCTTGTGTGCTATCAAACGCCACAACGTAACTGGGTGATTATAAAGGTGCTCTACAGGTATCTCCGAAGGTGTTTGTTGAGTTGGCATAGATCGAGATTAGGATTTGTCACTCTGAGTATCGAAGAGGTATCTTTGGGCCCTCTCGGTAATACACATCATAAGCTTGCAAGGAAACGATTAAGGAGTTAGTCACGAGGTGATGTATTATAGAACGAGTAAAGAGACTTGCCGATAACGAGATTGAACTAGGTATGAAGATACCGATGATCGAATCTGAGGCAAGTAACATATCGATAAACAAAGGGAATTACGTATGTTTCATAACGGTTCAACCGATAAAGATCTTCGTAGAACATGTAGGTGCCAATATGGGCATCCAGGTTCGTCCATTGGTTATTGACCGGAGAGGTGTCTCGGTCATGTCTACATAGTTCTCGAACCCATAGGGTCCACACGCTTAACGTTCATTGACAATATAATATTATATGAGTTATGTGATTTGGTGACCGAATGTTGTTTGGAGTCCCAGATGAGATTATGGTCATGACGAGGAATCTCGAAATGGTCGAGAGGTAAAGATTGGTATTTAGGATGATGGTATTCGAACACCGGAAGTGTTTCGGAGGATACTGGGTACATATCGGATCACCGGAAGGGGTTCCGGGCACCCCCGACAAAACATATGGGCCTTATGGGCTAAGAGGGGAAACGCACCAGCCACAAGGGGCTGGTGCGCCCCCCATATGGGCCAGCCGAGGTGGAGAAGGAAAGGGGAAGGAGGAAATGAAAAAGAGGGAATAGGATTCCCCCTCCCCCTCTTTCCTTCCCCCTCCGATATATATGTGGGGGGGGGCACCTAGCACACCCCATACAAATGTTTAGCCGTGTGCGGCGCCCCCTATACCGTTTACACCCCCGATCATATTTTCATAGTGCTTAGGTGAAGCCCTGCGAGCATCACATCACCATCACCGTCATCACGCCATCGTGCTGACGGAACTCATCTACTACCTCGACGTCTTGCTGGATCAAGAAGGCGAGGGATGTCACTGAGCTGAACATGTGCAGAATGCGGAGGTGTCATGCGTTCGGTACTTGATCGGTTGAAGCACGAAGAAGTTTGACTACATCAACCGCGTTAAGAAACACTTCTGCTTACGGTCTACGAGGATACGTAGACACACTCTCCCCCTCGTTGCTATGCATCTCCATGGATAGATCATTGTGTGTACGTAGAATTTTGTTTGTTTTCCATGCAACGATTACCAACACGTGTCGAGGGGGGTGATCAATATATATATATATATATTATATAGGGCTGGACTATTACGTTACTAGTAACATAATAATATTTTGTTACCCCTTACCCTTATATATAAGGCGCGCGATCGAATGCAGCCCACCATGACCGATCTAAAAAAAGAAAAAGAAAAAGGAAACCCTCGCCCCCACCCTGCACGACCCACTCACCCCCGAACCCATCTCCAGCGCGCTGCCGCCCCATGCCCCACCGCTGCGCGTCGCCGCCCCATGGCCCGTCGCCGCGCGCCGCCGCCCCATGCCCCGTCGCCGCGCGCCGCCCCCCCTGCCGCCTCTTACTGCCGGATCCGACCCGGCCACCATCGCCATGGCGCGACGCCTCCACCTCCCAGCGACCAATCCCACCTCCCCGCACGGTGTGTCCACCCCCGCCGACGCGTCCCACCGCCCCAACCCTCCCCTTCCTCGCGTCGGGATGGGCAACATCCAACTGGTGCCTGAACCCCATCCCACCGGCGTGGCTCACTGCAGTCGTAATGCTTCTGCGCCACGCCGCCGCTGGTCGATGCCCCGTCTTCTGCGGCTCTCCCTTGCTCCCTGTACATTTTCGCTCACCGAGAAGTAATTCCTCCCTTGTCCTCTCATGATGACTATTGCAGAAAATAAACACATGGTGACGTGCTGCCCTCAGTCCTCTCTCGACGGATCCAGCAGTGCAGGTTCTCCGGTGCGCGAAGTATTGTCGGCGTCATGCCCATTGAGAAGATGCACATTTTCTGTAAGCACATTTATCTATTTAGTTATGTGTTCTGTTGTTTGCCCCGATTGATCCTTGTGTTATTGCTTCCATGTTGTGCTGCTTGTGCACTTCTGATCCCATCATGAAGGAAAAAAAGACAAGCGAGCTAAGTACTTGTTTGGAAAGATTGTAGGTTCAAACACATAAACCTAAAGAAGTTCATTGAAGAAGTTTGGTTTTGTTAAAAGAAAATGTGAATTTCGGTTGGAATCATTTAACATAGAACTACTTGACTTTCCTTCTCTGTAGATGTATTACTATAGTAGATGGAGAGAGTAATTAGATGCAATTCTATGCAATATGTATGTTCATATAGATATATGGAACAACTCTCATTCCCTACATGCACATGGTAGATGGTCGGTTACTAGTCTGCTAATAGAAGAGCCCTCAAAAAACAGCTTGAAGCTGTTATCTCTCCCGAATGCTTTTGAAGAGCATCAATTGTTTTCAGTTCATCTTTTGGTTGCTTTTTAGTGCATCAACTTCCCCGATCATAAGTCCAATTTCCTTTGTGTTCCCATGTTCTTTCTATAGTACAAGAGGTGCTTGTGGTTATGCCTGATAACAAGCACATGTACCAGAGTTTATTTTGGAAGTCCAGAAAAGCATCGAGGTAAAAGCAAAACCTACAATTTGTGCATGTCATCTGTTTGTGGAAAATGTCTGAGCAAGGACACAAACAGTTCACACTCAAAACTTAAAAGAAGCTTTGTGTAGTGTCAGTACTTAAAAGAAGAACATAAGTTCAAGCTCAAAACTTTAAAAAGTTCAGTAGATAAAGGTTCACACTCCTGCTTAGTAACTACCTCAATTGACCCTAATTCTCTCTGCTCCACTTCATTTTCATTTGTTTCTTAGGTCAAAATCAAGTTGCACAGAAGCTGATCGGTGAAAAAAAGCTGACTAAAAATGAAAATTTCTTGTGTAGTTAATTTTCCCCTCAAAACAAATGTTTGGTATTCTCTTATTTCATATTGAGCCTTTGTCAGGAATTTCTGTATCGAAAAAGTAAAAAAGATGTGCATGTTTATGAGAGGAAAATTTCTGTACCGCATGTCATTGCTTCACTTCCCTTGTTATGCTCTCTTCTCCCTAGTTCAAACATACTTGCACAAAAGGTTCAAATATTTAGTGTCTGCAAAATAAAAATCATCGCCACATGATCAAAATTCTTGCTCCAAAAAAGCTACAAGGAAAAAATATTATTACAACACTGTCTACTGTTGTTACTTGTCATATCAGTTCCAATATTTTGTAAGGGTCACATCTTCACTTAGATAGCGTGACGGTAAGCGATTCTTCACTGGCAGTGGAGCAGTACAAACACATCGTCATAGTGAGTACAGATGTTATGTAGTACACATCTTTTTAATACAAACGTTTTAAAAGTTTCTTTTTGAACTTCTCCCAATTAATATACCTGAACTTGATTATCTTTCTAACATGTACTTATATCACCTGCATTGGATTTTGTATTTGTGCTTGTAACACAATCAGTTCCGATCTCGATTGACCACAAGTTCAAGTTCGCTAGTATTTATAAATGCTGGTAGCAGTACTAGTATTTACAAATTTGTAACCTAAGAACTAAGCTTGCATCGATGGATCACTATTGATAACTTAACTTATTATGTCAGTTCTAGTGCGGCGCTAGCGAAGTTACAAATGTACTGAATGTTCACACCTTTAACCTTTTCATTTTGTGAACAGACATCAATTCAGTATGAAAAAGCAACATAATAAGTTAACTTTGCAAGTGCATTAGTTCACCTTGAACAAATTACAAAAGTGCACCATCAAGTTTTCCATTCAGTTCGCTTATAAAAAAACACGAAGTTGGTTGTGTAAAGAAAACAGGAGAACCAATGTCAGCCTAGAAGTTCAGTAGGTAACTCCACGCAAGTGCACTCGTTAGGAATTTTTGGGTTTCCTATATTTTATAGACTACAGAAATTTTGAGTTTGCTATGTTTGCATTACTTAACGCGTATGTATGATGTTTTAAATTCCATGCGAAATTAGTTAAGTTCAGTACAATTTGTACTATAAAAATACAGTACAACAAGCAATTCTTTTGAGTGTTTTTACACAACCAATGATGTTGGTATTTCATTTCCAAGGATGCAGTACTCTAGTATAGCAATTTATTAACTAGAAAGAAGATACATCAGTTGAAAAATACTCACCATAAGTACTTAAGAGTTTGTTTGGGCTGGTTGGCAATCAGTAACTAGAAAAAGGATACATCAGTTCAAATATACTTGCCATAAGTATTTAAGAGTTTATTTGCGGTGGTTAAAAAATCAAGCTACTTTGTTTTGAGGACAAGAACTAATAAAAGTTCAAATGCTAATGTATTAAAAAAACTCCACCTACTTTGTTTAAGCTTTTGATGTCTTAATTTCTGCACTTCTATATAGAATTTGGTGGTTCACTTTTGCTAATTTTCTGCATTTCTCAAGCTAGAAAAGGTATCAGTTCACTTTGCAAAAACTCTACCACTGTACAAGTCCTCGTCGACCTGCAGCAGTAGCAGGAGACACTAGATCACCTCCAGCACTGCTGGTCACATGAAGGTCGTCAAAAATGGTATATTCTCCATAAAAATAGGTGTTTGCTTATCTATATTTTCTATTGTTGAATTATAGGACAAACATTTGCTGACACGGGGTGCTCAGGACATCTATTTTAATTCCTGAAACACAAACTAGGTGCTCTCAGTTCAGTACGTGAACAATCATTCGTGAAAAATACATATAACATGCTTTGTTGTGTGAGATTTGGGGGGTGCCTAGTTTGGATAGAGTTTTCAAGTATAACAAATGTGGGATTTTGTAGCTCAAGTTTTCTAATATAATGTTAAAAGTCCACTAGATGAAAAATTTGTTGTGTTAGCTAGATCAGTATGAGTGCTGATTAGTAAGACAAAGTAGCAGTATTCATCATTACTATATAGAGCCAAGCTTCACTATGGATATTACTGACAATAGGAATTTTTTAGAATAATTTAATGTTTTTTAGCTCACCTCTAATTTGTTTCTCTCTACTGCTCTTTTCTCTCACTATTTTGTTTCTCTCTGTACTACAGCACAAGGGAGGTTTGGACGGACACTGATCACTAGCCAACTATGATGCCGCCGATCACTTGCACGAAGGACACCAGCTGGTTGAGGATGAAGTACATGACGCGGACAATGAGGACGACCAAAACATGGAATCCGTACACATAGCACCAACTGCAAATTCAAATTTTCTGTCCATGATGATTTGATTGCTACTTCTTAAAGAAAGTGTACATAAAAGTTAGATGTTTGTGCAAGAAAGGAAATTTATTTGAATTAATAACGTTTATCATTACGAATCGAAAACAATGATCGGTTCGATAGTGCCCTGTCCTGCCTATTTTGATTGATGCCACGAATAGTGAAAAAATTGTATGGGAATGTTCAATTATTACTAGCATTAAGTTCAAAAAATAAAGCACATTCGGTTTGTCTATGAAATTTGAGTAAGTCTGTCTATGGACCTAAGGAAAATATGCTCAAAGAAAAAACACAACACATTTATTCAGGTAAAAGTTTATTTTAGTTTAGCTACACAAACCATGCAGGTTCGATGATGATGATGCCATAAGTTCGGAAAAGGAAACAAATATTAATTTAAAACCAAAAACTTTCACTTTTATAAGTTCAAGTGCTCATCCATACACGGTAATTCAAGTTGGTAAAAGTTCAGGTCGCAAAACAAAAGAAGTTCAGAACATCATTGCAAGAAATGTGAGTTAAGAAAAGAAACACACAAAACATTTTCTTCTATAAGAAATGTCAGTCAATTCAACGATATAAAACGATGCAAGTTCGGGGACGATGATATCGTAAACCGTTGAAAAGTTATGAGGAAAACCATACAGAAAAATAGAGTAAGTCTAGTCTGTGAAAACACGTTCAGTACAAAATTATACGAACATCAGTCCAAGTACTCTTCTTTGAGAATCATTCAAAATTACTCTACAAAAAATATCTCAGTACAAATACACACATACATCAGTACGAGTATTCTGTTTTTTAGACAGAAAAACAACAGGATCCATCTTGCCGTATTTAAAATTACTCTTAAACGGTTGAAAAGTAGAGAAAACGTTCAACATGACTAAATTTTGCATTTTCGATAGCTATCCAACGGTATATTGTTTGCCCCATTTCGACAAACTTATTAAAAAACCCGCGTTCTAAATCGAATTTGACCGTCTTTGAATTTGAGTTTAAACCGTAAGGAATTAGAAAAACATTTCTATATGAAAAAGTTGCGCATTTTCCATAGCTTTCCAATGTTGTATCATTTGCGTCAATCCGACAAACCGTTTACAAATAATCGCGAAAATACGTTCCACCCAGAATTTCACCGTTTTCAAATTACTTTTAAATCGTATAGAATTAGAGAAAACAATAGATATATGGAAGATTCGGATTTTCACCAGCTTTCCAACGCCATCTTATTTGCTCAATTCCGACAATCCGTTTGAAAATTGAGTCCAAAATACGATTCGCATTTTCGGTTTCGAGAAAAACGGTTTTTTCAAAACTGCTCTTAAACTGTGATGATTTTGCAAAAAATTCCTATATATTTCTAATGTAGATGTCAAGAGCTTTCCAATGATATATTACACGCCCGATTCCGATAAAAAAATTTCAAAAAGAATTTGAACTAAAGAAAACGATATGCTAAACAGAATTGAAAGCATCAGTTCAACCGCTCGAAAGTCATAAGTACAACAACCTGAAACTGTCAGTTCAAGTAGGGTAACAGAATAATATTGTGTTACGTGTAACAGAATAGCCCAATATATATATATATATATATATATATATATATATATATATATATATATATATATATATATATATGTCTTATTCTGCTAACACCGATCGAAAACACGTCCCGAGCTCCACCGAACTGCAACAAAAAAAATCCACCCCAGCCCCACCTACAACCCATTCCCCACCCCACCACCCCAGACCTAACCCACTTCCTTCTCTGGTTAAACCCCCACCCTGACCACTTCCCAGACCCCAACTTCCCACCCCGCGGCAACAGCACCACTGTCGACCACCTCCCACTCCGAGGTGGCGCCACCACTCCTGGCCACCTTCCACCCTGTGGCGGCTACCTCTCCCCTTACCAGTGGCTCCCGGCGATGGGGAGCTGGTTTGACCGCCACCACGCTCTGCCTCCCTCGTCTCCCCAGTCGGGACCACACCTTGACACCCAGCTGGATCCAAATTCCCCGATGGCCAGGATCGGTCTCTGCCGGCGGCCGTAGCCCCCCTGGCACCTCCACCTTTCTCTCTCCCTCACGATTGGGAACCCCGTGCGGTTCACCTTCTCCTTCCAAATGGATCTGATCGGGCCTGCCGTCAAGGACCACCCACCCTCCCCTTTCCACCCTACCATCCCCTGTCGTCAGATGTGAGCGTCGCGAACCTGAACCCCACCTCCTTGATCGTGGCCCCCAATCCCGGCCTGCATGGGCCACCCCTGGTAGCAACCAACCCATCATCGACCAGTGAGGTGCCTCTCTCCAGCATCTCCGTCGAGATACCTGGTTGTAGCATTGCAGTTCTTTTGCATCCCTCGAGTAGTGCGCCACACACCCATGTGCGGTTCAAATTGTCCCCATGGGTGCCATGGCCCCCACGGCCATCAACACCGATGGGCGCCACGGCCCCCACGACCATCAACACCGACGGGCGCCATGCGCCCCGTGGCCATCAACACCTGATCCGGCCGGGATGCGACGACCTACCCTCGAGTCGAGGAGCTCCAGTGCGGTTTGGTCCTCGGGCAGGTGCGCGTGCAGTGCATTCCATGGTGAGCCCCACGACCACTGCTGCGGGCTACCCCGCCTCCACTCCAATGAGCACCACAGCGACCACGCTGTCGAGAGCCTGGAACACATCATACGACCGCAACGTCCTTACCTCCTCCTTCCAACAACAGCATCAGTGCAGTTCGGCAGGGAGGCCATTTCAGCTCAGTGGTTTCTGGTTTCAGACTCTGCCGCTGCAGTGCGCGCATGCACTTCAACTTGTCTGTGTCCCGGTGTAGGGTACATTTTGCCCATCAGCTTGGTTGTTTGTGTGTTGTTATGTTTGGTGTTGGGTTTGCTTCGTTGCAGTGCATGCCTATTTCAGTCAAAATTGCAACGATCTATGCCGCGGCAAGGCCATCAACTAGCCTCCCTGAAGCAGTCCAAAAGCTTTTTTTTTGCATTTTTAGAAGTTGGATGTATAGTTTGGTTGCATTTCAGTGCAGTGCGGCTACAAAAAATGGCGTCGGCATGCAAATGCAGTGCACTCTGGTCTTCCACAAAAGTCCACTACGAAGGACTTTTCAGTACACTCCATTTAAAATAAAATGCATTTTAAAAAACATGACATTGCGGTGCACTACGAAGGACTCTTCAGTCCACTCCATTTAGAACAAACTGCATTTAAAAAACAAGCAAATGCGGCGCACTTTGGTCTAAAAAAAGTCCATTGCGAAGGACTCTTTAGTACAGTCAATCTAGAACAAGATACATTTAAGAAAAATATGCAAATTCAGTGCACTTTGATCTTACAAAAAGTCCACTACAAAGAACTTTTTAGTACAGTTCATTTAAAACAAAATGCATTTAAAAAAATTGAAAATTCAATGCACTTTGGTCATACAAAAAGTCCACTACCAAGAAATTTTCAGTACACTCCATTTAAAACAAAATTGCATGTTAAAAATTATGCAGTTCTTTTGCTTGTTTGATGCAGTGCATTTTTCAGTTCTAAGTAGTGCGTTCTTCTGTCTGATGCAGTACATACGACGATTTTGGTGTCGCAAAAAAATAGAGTGTCTGTATTTTGTTAAAATCAAAATTGTTCTTAAACCATAAGGAATAGGAGAGAGTGTTCTACATGAAAAAGTTGCGCCTCATCGATAACTTTCCAACGGTGTATAATTTGAATCATTTTGACCAGTGGCTTGTAAAAAATCCGCGAAAAACGGCCACTGCCTCTCGTCATCAGCTGCATAATTTTCAAATTTAACTAAAAACCGTAAGTAATCTAAAAAACATTTCAACATATGAAAGTTGCGCCTTGTCCGTAGCTTTCCAACGGCGTATCATAGGTCTCGTTTCGACAAACGGTTCAAAACCTGGAGTGAAACAGTACCGAAAATTGCAAAAAATATAAAAAAAACATAATTCCGTGATTTACTAAATTTAAAACTGCTCTTAAATCGTAACGAATTAGAGAAAATAATAGATATTAAAATGATGCACCTCGACGATATCTTTCCAACATTGTATCATTTGCTTCATTCCAACGAGCGGTTTAGAAAAAACACAAAAAAGCTCGCTGCCATTTGTCATGAGCCGCACCATTTTTGAAACTGCTCTTAAACTATGATGAATCTCAAAAAGAATTCAACGTTATGAAGTTGTGCCTAATCCATATCTTCTCAATGGTATATTACTCGCGTCGTTCCAATAAACGGCTAAAAAACTAGAGCGAACAAGGTACCCAAAAAACACCGCGTGCTGTTTTTCCGACATGAAGTTCACTAGTCTCTGTATTGCAGTACCTTTGCTAATGAAAGTGCAGTGCCCTCGCGTTGAGCGTGTAGTGCAGAAGTGCAAGAGGTGCCACATGAACCACACTCTCTGTGGGGACTTTGTGGTTTTTGAGGCAAATGCCACATCAAAGTTGTGCGTTAGGTATTCAAAACATCACAACCACACACCTCTTCGTATATATGTTTTGGCACACGTGCAAGTGCGATGGTTGTTGTCCTATATATGGCACTCACTCACGTGGTTATCGGCAATGTTTCCATCTGTCGGCCCGCTTGGTCCATCACTTTCATCGATAATGAGAGAGGTGAACTAATTTGACTTAGGAGGGGATTAATTTTTTGTTTGTCTCATGATATAGATCATGATGTGAGATTACATATATATAATAGCGCATGTGTACACATGAAGCCATCCCATTGGATCGACAGGGGGGGAGGGGGCGAGCACACAACACATCATGAACCACCTCTTGCTCTGTGTGGGGACCTCTACGATTTTCAACGCATGCACCACATCAATGTTGTGCATTGGGTCAGGTATTCAACACATATGCATGCATCACACACCTCGATAAATATGTTCGGGACACACACGTGCAATGGTTGTCTTTGGACACACTCTCACTCGCTTGGTTACGGGAGTCAAGCCTATATATATTCGTGGGCCCGCGTGGACGTCCATCATTTCGATCAACGACAGGAAAGGTTACCAGGGTGGATTCTTCTTCTTTGCTTCAAGTTACCATATAGTAGGTTGACCATTCCAAGCCTAATTAAGTTTGAGCTCATGCTACATGTCGTGAACCCTCGCTCAGTGTGGGGATTTTATGGTTCCAAAGCATGGTGACACATTAAATTTATTATGCATTGGGTATTCAAACACCACACACGCCACTTCCATATACATACTTGGTCCACATGCACAGAGTGGCTTTGTCTTCATATAGTACTGCCTCACAAGGTTATCGGTGACAAGCTAGCCCGTTTTGCGGGGCCATGTGGACGTCCATCACTTTGACCAACAACGAGCGGGAGAGGTTGTACGACCAAGTTGGATTCTGCTTGGCCCGTGTTACTGTACGTCTTGGTGAGATGCCCTCCCCCCGACATGTGTGTGTTTGGGGGGGGGCTACTTCGCACTATCTGCACCCTCCGTGCGGACGGGGAAGTACAGCTAATTTGCGAGGCACACGTGCCACATCAAAGTTGTCAATGGTAGTTCAATATCACACCACACCTGATGCGGAGCATCCCAAGGTCATCCCCA
Source organism: Triticum aestivum (assembly GCF_018294505.1). Lineage (NCBI taxonomy): Eukaryota > Viridiplantae > Streptophyta > Magnoliopsida > Poales > Poaceae > Triticum > Triticum aestivum. The sequence goes on along the minus strand of NC_057809.1, from coordinate 259,311,952 downwards.
TGGACCTACCATCGTCTCATCAAGTGCCTAGTGGACCCATGACTCGATCACGTGCAAGAGCTCTTGAAACCGAGGTGACATCTCTCCTCTCACAATTCCACCTCGATGCACATGAAGCATGGCTACTACCTCATATGGACACTTTGTGCATACTCAGGTACCATGGAGAAGCTAAGGAGCAAGGACAAGAAGAAGAGGAAGATGGACGAGAAGACGGACAGAGAAGAAGGAGGGCTGAAGGAAAAGTCCTAGCCACTGGACGACCGGCCGGGACCGGACGTCCGGCGCTTGAAGCCTCAGCCGAACCCCAGCGAGCGAACGTCCGGTCCAGACCGGACGACCGGTGCCCCTGCACCCGAAGCAAATGAGCGGACATCCGGTCCAGATCGGACGACCGGCGCACCAGCACCCGAGCCAACATCAGCGGAAGTCCGGAGCTACCAGACGTCCGGCACCCCCATCACAGAACGGAACCAGCGGACGACCGGAGGACACCGGCCGTCCGGCAGCTCCTGAGACACCGCACGACCGGTCCCCAGCGGACGTCCAGTCCCTGTCTGTGCATAGTGTTTGGGCCCAAGGCCCATGTACCCCTTCACTTTGCCCCATTTGCACTTAGACTATAAATAGACCCCCCATTCATCCTAGCTAGGGTTAGCAAATGTTTAGCTCATATTTGTGAGAGAGCTTTGCTCATCCACTTGGTTACCTTCGAGCCTCCACCAGAGAAGAGCCCCCAAGCGGATTCAAGCCCCCTTTACGGGAAGATCCCCTTGTGGATTCAAGACCTCCTCACGAAGAAGAACCGGTTACCGTGTATCGTCCTTAGTTGTCCGTGGATTCATGTATCGTTCTATGTACTCGAGGATCTAGCCCATGTGTGACTTATTCGCGTCGGTTTAGTGATTTCCTCTTGTGTTTTCCTTCCGTTCTTCCCCGTGTTCTTCGTGTTTCCCCCGGGATCCGATCCTTTCGTGAAAGATCGGGCGATTAGGGTCTCTACCCTACATCATCTTGGTATCTAGAGCAAGGTTGATCACGATTTTGGAGCCCCCACTTCGTTTTCTAGCTTGATTTTGTTGTTTTTCGTCCTAATCTAAAAATCTCCACAAAATAGCCCCAAAAAAATTTCTTGTGTTTTGTAAGTTTTGATGATGTTTTGTTGGTTTTGATCCGTGAATTTGTTGTGTTGCAAGTGGATCTAGCCATCCCCCACCATCTCCACCTCAAAATCCATCCAAAATCCACGAAATCCATTCAATTTTGACCCCAACCCACCGGACGACCGCAAATCGGACGTCCGGCGACCCAGGAATCACCGGACGTCCGACCTTACCGGACGACCGGAACCTCTAAACCGAGCTGATATTAGCGGATTTCTGACCCTTTCGAACGTCCGGCGACCGAACATCCGTCCATTCCCGGACGACCGCTACTCTGAAACTGATTTCTCTCAAATTGTTGTTTAGGTTTCCACCACATCATCCGCTACACACCACCGACTTCCGCAAACATTTCCAATATCCCAACCCACACCACCACTTACCCGCTACCTACTCCGACGCTTTTGGTCGCACTTGGTTTTGAGAATTTGAGTTGCGGTACTGTATCCTTTTGTGTTTAGGCTATCTAGGTACGGTTCGACATCGACATCACCGCCGCTCATTTTCGCCATGGACGCATCATCAACAATGACCACCTCGACTACGACTTGGTATTCATTCCACCATTTTGACACCATACCGGAAGCAAGACCGGTAACCTCATCTTGGTATTGGACATATCACTCTTGCCATTACATTGATAGCCATCATAGCCTTACTCCTTTGCATTGCTTACCCATCGAGACTAGCCATTGAGTATTGCTGGCAACGAGACTTGTGCACATTAGTGATCATACTTCCCATAGCATACAAACATACATCATTGTTGCCTATATTGGTATCATCTCTTGTGTCACAAAGTTGTCATCGCATACTCACTTGCTATCTTGGTTCGTCAAGCATTGCATGAGAAAAGAGCTCAAACATCAAAGAGCCAAACAAGCTTTTAAGCAAAGAGGAAAGATAAGCAAAGAGCTTTTAAGCAAGAACCATAGCATCATACAACATTAAGATTGTCATACTCGATCATCTTGGATCATATCATAGCAACACCTTGCATAAAACATATTTGGGATAGAACTCGTGGCATTTTTGCTAAGTAGGTTGTGCACAAGTTCTTGTATCCGCCTATCGTTCAATCGTGCTAGCGTCTCTCTCGTGTTGTGCAACAAGAGCATTTTTGTGGATTCCACATTTTGGCTCACCTTGATTGCCCAACCCCACTTATCTTTTTGCGCGTGTGTTTCTGTGTACCTTATATGCTTGGTATACTTGTTACATTGCATCTTGCGAATCTTTTCCAACATTATTGAATCTTGCTTACATTCACATTAAAAATTGTGCCACCATCCTAACCAAGCTCCACCATAATATTTTACTTGTCTAGGTGTGAGAAACCGATGAGAATTCGTACCAATTGGGCTATTTCCTTGTCCTACATTGGAGTGATCATCGATTCACTTTCAACTTCGGTCAAGGTACATTTGGTATTCGTTCTTCTCTTTCTACCACTCACATTTGTCTTGGAATGATAGATAGTCCAAGTACTTCTACCAACCCACTCTTCATGGAGCAAGATGACGACATGAACTCCTTTGTCACCAAGAGTCACCTCTTTGGTGCACAACTTGCTTTGCATCAAGAGCAACAAGCTATGAGTGAACGCATCGACAACCTTGCCACCGACTTGCGACTTTCCGAACAATGTACAAGGGACTACTTCGACCACAAGCTCGACGATCACAAGCAAGAGAATGACGCGAGGATGGACGAGATTCGTGCTTTGTTGCTCAACCGCTCTTCTTCCACTTCAAGAAGGAGCTGTTCAAGTCGCCATTCCGACTTTACCCTCTCCGGCTCAAGTACACCGTCTTCAAACACTCTTCGATGTGCCGCGCGCAACGAGCGTCAAGCAAACCTCAATCCACTTCAATACACTGACTCGCAAGAACATCGACGATGTCAAGCCGAAGAAGCCTTTGCACTAGCTCGAGAATGGCAACAACAACGCCAACATGAAGACGAAGAACACGCGCGTCTACACCAAAATGCACAAGATGCCGAGGCTCAACGTCAAGAACAACAACTCCGTGACGCTCAAGCACTTGAGGCGCAACAAGCTCTACGCGATGCGAGTCGAGCCGTTGCCGACCGAGGCCGACAAGCCCATGAACAAGAGGAAGCACTTCGCAAAGAAATTCAAGAACGACGATTTCAAGCTCGCATGCATCGTCTCGTTCCTCCTCGATCTCAACGCGCTCCTCCACAAGCTCGCCAAGACCATTAGGTTCATCAAGAGCATGACGACAATGGGAATCCTTCGCGACAAGAGCAACACGAGGTTGACAACCGTCCGTGTCAAGAGCACCACGAGTTGAACAATCATCTACAACATGGGCGTCATCATCCCCGACCCCAAGACAATGAAGAGCAATGCTATGGCAAGCTCAAGTTCACCATGCCCAAATTCCACGGAAGCAACGATCCCGAAGAATACCTTTCATGGGCACTGAAAGTTGACAAGATCTTCCGTTTGCACAATTATGAAGAAGAGAAGAAGATCACGATGGCATCCCTTGAGTTAAGAATATGTCCTCATTTGGTGGGAACAAATCATAGAGCACGCGAGGCAAGAGGTGAACCACCAATCGCTACTTGGGCACAAATGAAGGATGTCATGAGAGCACGCTTCGTGCCTAACTACTACAACCACGACCTCTTCAAGAAACTCCAACAACTCAAGCAAGGAACCAAGAGCGTTGAAGAATACTACAAGGAGATGGAGATTGCTATGATAAGAGCCAATGTGACGGAAGATGATGAGAAAACAATGGCACGTTTCTTGAATGGACTCAATCATCCTATCAAGAAGATCGCCGACTTCCAACCATACTCAAATCTCATCGAGCTCGTGCACCAAGCTACCAAAGCGGAACGCTAAGTGCAAGATGATTTCAAGTATGCCAAGTTCTCATCCAAGTCCTACGGTTTCTCCAATAACCAAGCTTCAATGACTCCAACACTGACTACAAGACCCTCTACTTCCAACATCGCCAAGTCGACTTCCAAGAAAGCTTCGCCAACTACAAGCAATCCAAATACGAGTAACTTCAAGCCGAGAGCTTCATCATCATCAACCCCTACTGATGAGACCGTCAAGACGAGTTCCCTCAAGTGTTTCACTTGCGGCGGCCGAGGCCACAAGTCCTATGTGTGCACCAACAAGCGCACCATGATCTTCAACGACGATGGCACTTATGATTCCATGAGCGAAGGAGAAATAGAAGCCCTTGAGCAAGTCGCCATGCACCGCCAAGTGAACAATGAAGAAGAACAAGTCTTTTGTGATGAAGACTCAAGTCCCGCACTTATTGTCTCCAAAGTCTTGACTCTCCAACATCACCAAGAAGAAGACCAACGATGCCACATATTCCACACCAAGGCCGGCATCAATGGACGATCCGTCAAGGTCATCATCGATGGAGGGAGTTGTCACAATCTCCCAAGTGAAGAACTTTGCTCCAAGCTCCAATTGCCCAAGACGAAGCACCCACATCCATACAAAGTGCAATGGCTTAGTGACTCCGGTACCATCCAAGTCGAGCACCGAGTGCAAGTCTCCTTCAAGATTGGCGCCTACGAAGACACCTTGGAGTGTGACGTCATCCCAATGACTGTTTGTCATCTTCTCCTTGGACGGCCATGGCAATTCGATAGAGCAGTCATCCACAATGGCCGTACCAACCACTATAGCTTCAAGATGCAAGGAAAGGAGTTTGTGCTACGCCCTATGTCTCCAAGCCAAGTGATCGCCGATAAGCAAGCCACCCATCGTGGAGAGAATGGTGAGAGAGTGAGCCACCAAAAAGAGAGTGAGCGTTACAAGCCCAAATTGAGTGCCTCCACGATGCGTGAAAACAAGAACCTAGTTCTATTTGCCGCCAAACGTGAGATGAGAGAAGTGTGAGAGAACCCATCTAGTGTCCTACACTACGTCCTCGTGTGCAAGGACAATGCACCACAAACTAACACTTCTCACACTCTTCCTCTAGTGTTGTCTTCTCTTTTGCAGGAATTTCAAGATGTTTTCCCCGATGAGCTACCTCCGGGACTACCTCCACTACGAGGCATTGAGCACCGCATCGACCTCATCCCTGGAGCACCGCTTCCGAACAAAGCTCCCTACCGCGTCAACCCCGAAGAAACCAAAGAAATTCAAAGGCAAGTAAAGCATCTCATAGACCATGGTCATGTGCGTGAAAGTTTGAGTCCTTGTGCTGTACCGGTCATTCTTGTGCCAGAACGTGATGGTAGCTTTTGCATGTGCTCCGATTGTAGACCTATCAATGCTATCACCGTTCGTTATAGGTATCCCATTCCACGCCTAGATGATATGCTAGATGAGCTTAGTGGTGCCACTATATTTTCCAAAATTGATCTTAAGAGTGGTTACCATCAAATCCGCATACAAGAGGGCGATGAATGGAAAACTGCCTTCAAAACCAAGTTTGGTTTGTATGAGTGGTTAGTCATGCCTATGGGTCTCTCGGAAGCACCGGGAACTTTTATGCACCTTATGAATCATGTCTTTCTCCCTTACATTGGTATATTTGTTGTGGTTTACTTCGATGACATTCTTGTGTTTAGCAAATCTATCAAAGAGCATGTCACCCATGTCCGCACCATTTTGCAAACTCTTAGGAAAGAGCGTCTCTATGCTAATATGGAGAAATGCCTTTTTAGTGTTGATAAGCTCGTTTTCTTGGGTTTTGTTGTCTCTTCATTGGGTGTTCATGTAGATGAGTCCAAGATCAATGCTATTAAGACTTGGCCAGAACCAACCAACTTGCATCAAGTGCGTAGTTTTCTTGGTCTTGCGGGTTTCTATCGCCGCTTTGTGAAGGACTTTAGCACTATTGCTTAGCCTTTACATGCTTTGAGCAAGAAAAATGCGCCTTTTGTTTGGGGACCATCCAAATATACCACATTCAATGAGCTTAAGAATTTGCTTACTCATGCTCCCGTGCTTGCTTTACCCAACTTCACAAGTCTTTTGAGATTCATTGCGATGCTAGCGGTAATGGCATAGGAGGTGTGTTAATGCAAGAGAAGCGCCCCATAGCTTACTTTAGTGAGAAACTTTCCGGAGCGCAACTCAACTATCCCATCTATGACAAAGAGCTATATGCTTTAGTCCGTGTTTTACATGAATGGGAACATTACCTTCGTCCCCATGAGTTTATCATTCATACCGATCATGAGACTCTCAAGTATCTTAAGGGTCAAACTAAGTTGAACAAGCGTCATGCTAAATGGAGTGAATTCATTGAGTCTTTTCCCTATGTCAGCAAGTACATCAAGGGTAAAGAAAACATCGTAGCGGATGCTCTTTCCCGCATATGCATGCTAGTCACGCAACTTGAGTTAGATGTCATTGGCTTCGAGCATATCAAAGAATTGTATGAGCACGATGAAACTTTTGCCACTCCTTATGCCAAGTGTTTATCGAATACATCTTGGGAACGCTATTACATCAAAGACGACTATCTTATGAGATCTAACAAACTTTGCAACCCCAAGTCGTCCCTTCGTTTGTTGCTTTTGCAGGAATCACATGGAGGCGGCTTAATGGGACATTTCGGATGCGACAAGACGTTCGCCATGCTCTCGAAGAGCTACTTTTGGCCAAAGATGTTTTGGGACGTCAATCGCTTCAGCAACCGATGTTCGACATGCCGCAAAGCTAAGTCCAAAGCTCAATCTCATGGCCTCTATATGCCTCTACCGATTCCATACCAACCATGGGAAGACATTGGCATGGACTTCGTACTTGGTTTGCCTAGGACTCGCAATGGGAAAGATTCTATATTTGTCGTTGTGGACCGTTTCTCAAAAATGGCACATTTTATTCCTTGTAACAAGATAGACGATGCTTCACATGTTGCTAATATCTTTTGTAGGGAAATATTGCGTCTACATGGTGTGCCAAAGACTATCGTCTTGGACCGTGACGTCAAGTTCTTGAGTTACTTTTGGAAGACCTTATGCACCAATATCGAAATCAAGCTTCTATTCTCCACGGCCTATCATCCACAAACCGATGGTCAAACAGAGGTGAAAAACCGCATGCTCTCCACCCTTCTTCGTGTGCTAATCAAGAAGAACATCAAGGAGTGGGAGGAGTGCTTACCCATCACCGAGTACGCCTACAACCGCGCAAGACATTCGACTACCGGCAAGTCCCCCTTCGAGGTTGTCTACGGTTTCAACCCGTTGTCCCCATTGGACATCCTACCTCTACCACTCCATGAGCGCACAAACATGGACGTGAGTGATCGAGCCAACCACCTCAAGAAGATGCATGTAGATACAAGGCACACCATTGAGCTCCAAGTACAATGACTTGCAACCAAGCTCAACGTCAACAAGAATCACATGATATTCAACATTGGAGATCTTGTATGGCTACACCTTCGCAAGGAACGCTTCCCCAACGAATGCAAGTCCAAGCTACTACCACGAGCCGATGGACCATTCAAGGTGCTTGCACGCTACAACAACAACACATACAAGATCGACATCCCACGTGACAAGTACTCCGTGAGGGACATCTTCAACGTCAAAGATCTCTCCCTGTACCATGGAGATGAGGATTTCGATCCGAGGTCGGATCTTCCCCAAGGGAGGGGAGATGATGTAGAGCATCCCAAGGTCATCCCCATGGACCTACCATCGTCTCATCAAGTGCCTAGTGGACCCATGACTCGATCACGTGCAAGAGCTCTTGAAACCGAGGTGACATCTCTCCTCTCACAATTCCACCTCGATGCACATGAAGCATGGCTACTACCTCATATGGACACTTTGTGCATACTCAGGTACCATGGAGAAGCTAAGGAGCAAGGACAAGAAGAAGAGGAAGATGGACGAGAAGACGGAGAAGAAGGAGGGCTGAAGGAAAAGTCCCAGCCACCGGACGACCGGCCGGGACCGGACGTCCGGCGCCTGAAGCCTCAGCCGAACCCCAGCGAGTGGACGTTCGGTCCAGACTGGAAGACTGGTACCCCTGCACCCGAAGCAAACGAGCGGACATCCGGTCCGGACCGGACGACCGGCGCACCAGCACCCGAGCCAACATCAGCGGAAGTCCGGAGCTACCGGACGTCCGGCACCCCCATCACAGAACGGAACCAGCGGACGACCGGAGGACACCGGACGTCCTGCAGCTCCCAAGACACCGGACGACCGGTCCCTAGCGGACGCCCGGTCCCTGTCTGCGCACAGTGTTCGGGCCCGAGGCCCATGTACCCCTTCACTTCGCCCCATTTGCACTTAGACTATAAATAGACCCCCCCATTCATCATAGCTTGGGTTAGCAAATGTTTAGCTCATATTTGTGAGAGAGCTTTGCTCATCCACTTGGTTACCTTCTCCTCGGAGATTCGAGCCTCCACCGGAGAAGATCCCGCAAGCGGATTCAAGCCCCCTTTACGGGAAGATCCCCTTGTGGATTCAAGACCTCCTCACGGAGAAGAACCAGTTACCGTGTATCGTCCTTAGTTGTCCGTGGATTCGTGTATCGTTCTATGTACTCAAGGATCTAGCCCATGTGTGACTTATTCGTGTCGGTTTAGTGATTTCCTCTTGTGTTTTCCTTCCGTTCTTCCCCGTGTTCTTCGTGTTTTCCCCCGGATCCGCCCCTTTCGTGAAAGATCGGGCGATTAGGGTCTCTACCCTACATCAACACCCTTTTCATACATATAGTAGGGCCACCCGCATGTGGTTCGTTCGTGGTCTCACCCATCTCGCGCCACAAGCACACATTTGTGGGTTGGCACATGGTCCACCTTTGTCAGGAAGCGAAAGGGGAAGTTTGACCATATATATATGATGGAATCCTATATGTTTTGTGTTATGGTCGGGTGACATTTCAGACCTAGCTATTTTGCGGCATGCATTTGTAGCTAGGATTCCCATACCGCAGACACGAAGTGGGGTTCGTAGGGGGTGCCTGACTAGCAATACTGTGCTTTTGTGCGACAGGTGCCACATCAAAGTTGTGCATTGGGTATTCGAACATCAAACCGCCCTTTTCATACATATATTTGGTCCACATGAAAGTGTGTTCGTCTTCTGACCCTCTCCCATGTTATTCTTTTTGCCAAATTTATAAACAGCACACGAGTTGGATGTAGAAATCGTCTGCGATTGGGTACGCAACCGACAGGGTTCAGTCAGACTACCTGTGTGCCATGCCCATGCCCTGCAGTCACTCACATCAGCACAGTAGATTGGGCTCCATGAGGCTTGCCTCCCGGTCTCGAAAATATCTACTTCCTCGTAATATAAAAAATATCCACTGCCTGGAAGGTTTTACCATTTGATAGCACATGATTAGTATGTGCAGACCGTGTGCGATGTCTGTTACTCCCGCTCTCCTTCAACCTCTTGATTCAAATTTTCAGTAGCCCCGTCATTTTACTCCCGCCTCTACATCCCTTGCAATCTGAAAAATATTTGCTCGCCCTTGATTCAAATTTTCAATAGCCCCGGCATTTTACTCTTGCCTCTGCATCCCTCGCAATCTCAAAAATATCTGCTTGCCCTTGATCCAAATTTTTAGTAGCCCAGCATTTTACTCCCGCCTAGTAAAATTTTCAGTTGCCGTGGTATTTCCTCGAACACAACCTTGCCCCCCTCCACACACACCACACACTCCCCAAAAGCTCCGCTCACATTGACACACACCACCCCTCCCTTGCTCGAAACCATTGGTAGGTCGCCGCCATCACCGCCGCCGCTGCCACCGCCTCCATCCTCAACCTCTACCAGTGTGCCGAGGAGCTCGAGGAGCCAATGGCCAAAAAGAAGTTTATTGCGGCCTCTTCGCCCGACGCCGACAAGGTGGCCACCGAGGTGTCCCATCGTCCTCCACGGGCTATTTATTGATCCGCCATTACCAGTCGCCCGATCCGACTGCCGCTGCGCCCCTACACCGGTTCGAGGACTTCCCCATCCTCCCTCAGGCCTGGCCGCTGACGAGGTCCTACCTCAGGGTCCGGCAGCGACGGTGGGGGATATGTGTCGCCAAGATTACGGATCGGGAGATCCACACCCGTCGGTGGCTCGGTAGCTTCCACACGGCCGAGCTCGCAACCATGGAGTATGACCGCTGGCAAGTCCGCTACCATGGCGCAGCGACTAGGCTCAATTTCCCCTTAGACAAATGTCCAGTCGAACTCGTTCCATCAGAGCCAGGGTGGTGAGCTCGGCTATGGCATGGGAGGACCGCGAGGCGTGGTAGCGCTTCAGGGCCGAGGCCGCCGACGAGGCCTACATGCAAGACCTCCGTCGGCTACACAGGAGCTCATGTAGGCGGAGCGGGTGATCTTTGCCGGCGCGGAGGGAGGCGAGGTTATCGTGCTCTCCTCTGGGGGCAAGGTCGAAGGCGTCTTGGAGGGCGTCCAGGTGGGCGGCATGGACGAGGAGATCGACGTCGACGAGTAGAGGAGTGTCTTCCCCAATGACCCCGACGATGGCACCGGCCCGGACCCAAGCACTACTCGGAAAACCCTTATTAGTAGCGCTGGTTTTTTTTTGCTATTAGTAGCGCGGGTAGGCGCGCTACTGCTACGGCGCTACAGCTATTTTTTAGCAGTAACACTTGTTTGACCCAACGCTACTGGTAGATGAAGCTAGCTGTATCGTTCTTCCCTCCAGCGCTACTGATACTTATCTCCAGCGTGTGTAGCTAGCCATCGCTACTGTTATTTGAGTGCTACTGGTAATCTTTACCCCCACACCACTGCTAACTTTTGTAGTTTTTTTTGCATTTTGGATCTATACACATTTAAACAGATCCACCATTTATACAATAACATGCATATTCATTGAAAAGCAGGTGAGTCATCGATGAGCCAAAGTTATTAGAAGTCTCGACATGTCTCAAGTATCTCATCGTCATCAATTATGGTCGAAAACATGTCTCAAAATAGTATTACAAGTCATTACAAGTTCCCAATACATGCAACTACATGGTCACATACTCATGTTTCATCATCTATGTATACTACGATATGACCGCATAGAAGATAAGAGCGATCACGATGATCAAAAGCGGTACTATGTAGTAGTTTTTGCGGCGGTGCTAGTTCTGAATCCCCTGTTGTTCTATGAATCTCAAGTAACTAGCTTCGGCTTCCGCTCTGGTATCAAACTCTTTCTGGCTTCCGCCCAAGAAGCTAGAGACTTGGGCCTGACACTCTGGCCACTCATCGTACACACCCGGAACATGCCCTACATACACGACATACCACTTCCCCGCCATCGTTGATCTATATACCTGTCAGAGATGCATATATATATATATATATATATATATATATATCATGAAGCGAATTCAACGAGGTTATGAAATAGAAGCAACATATATAGTAAACATAGTTAACAAATTTCATCATACCGAGAGTAATTGACTAGAGCGCGGCATCATACATCTAACAGTTTCGTCGTACTGAGACATTAGAAGTTTTTCGTACATAAAGTAACAAGTAACTAAACAAACACATTGTTTTTAAGTAGTACACTCTTCCCATCTGTCCATATCCGGGAGGGTGGGCCCAAGCTTAGTGAAAGGCGTCATGTCCTGACACTATAGGGCAATGCGGGTTCGGACGTCAGCTCGCGACATTGGGCTGCCGTAGAACATCCTATTCTCTTTGAGGACATCTTTCATGATGATGGACGCAATTTCCTACTGGATCCGGTAGAAATCATTTCGAAGTTGATTATCTGGCACGGCTCCAAAGGCTTTGACCCATCTCTAGATATGGGTATCGGATGAAGATTTCATGCAAAGTGAGTGCACATCCCTTCTGTACTCCATCATTAGATGGATGACGTAGAATCCACCGTTCTCACTTCTTGTCGGTTGCTGGATGCAACAGAAGTCAGTCTTGTGGCCGAAACATAGCCCAGTCTTATTTGTTTTTCTGAGAAAAATTCACTATAGGTCCTATTACTTGCGCTGGCATTAGGTTTAGTCCCTGTGGTTACAAATACCCGGAATACAGTCACCAAACTTGCTCTAGGGGGTCATCTATGGTCCATTATATGGTTTTGTGTATGTATGTGCTGAGCTGGCTCTAGTCAACCGATGCCAAGTGTGCATTGACTGCCACATGTGCCCAGTTCACTCGAATACGCATGCACTTTTTTTTGCAAAACATCCAGTTATTAAAAGATCCCCCAAACCCCGCCGCCTGTAAGTGCATCTAGTGCCACCCCTAGTTGGTTTTGGAGTATTGACGACGAACCTAGTTGAGGGACTAATGTGTTTGTGAGAATTGCAGGATAACACAGGTAGAAGTCCCTCATTGATTCGGTTTTCCTACCAGAGATGACCCCCTAAAATGTATGAAGACATTGAAGTCAAAGGTGGTATGTGAAGACATTCACATTGAAGACTATGACAAGAGAAGACATCGCGTGAAGACTATGGAGCGCGAAGACTTAGCAGTTTCGTCATTCTGTGTTTTTCCTTGTTGAGTCATAGGAACCACCATACTGTTAAGTGGGGTCCAAGAGAACCATCAGAATGACTGAAGTGATGCTTAACCAAAATCCTATGTCTTCGAGTGAAGACTATGAGAGCAAATCTTGTCCAGAGTTGGATAAGTCAGCTTTGCTTGTAGCCCAAGTAAAGTTGTCGTGTGTGTTTGAAATCTGACCATTGGAACACGTGTTAGTTCCTTAGTGACCCAGGGTCATTTCGGAAAAATCAGGTCAGGTTGCCTAGTGGCTATAAATAGCCCACCCCCTACAACCATAAATGGTTGGCTGCTCAGAGTTAAAGCACGACTTTTGTCGTTTGAGAGAAACCCACCTCGAAGCCTTTGAGAGAGAATTCCTTGAGAGGATAAAGCCCTAAGCACCCAGAGCCAAAGAGTGTTAGGCATCACTTAAGTCTTCCTGTCTGTGTGATCTGAAGACTTATTACACTTGAGGACTGTGAATCCTCCAGCCGGTTAGGCATCGCGTTCTGAGCATCCAAGAGTCATTGTGGATCCCTGGTGAACAAAGTCTGTGAAGGTTTGGAAGTCTACCTTTAAGACTTACCAGAGTGATTGGGTGAGGTCTGTGTGACCTTAGCTCAAGGGGAATATGGTGAGGACTAAGTGTCCTGAGCTGCGGTTCAGGACTAGGTGTCCCGGACTGTGTCTCCTCAGGTTTAAATACCTATCCGCCCTAACCAGACGTACAACTGTCACCGCAGTTGGAACTGGTCTACCAAACCTTTGTCTTCATCCCGAACACTGGTTCTATCCTTCCCATCTCTTTATTTACAGTTGGCTCTTGTGAAGTCAGTGCCTATTTGCATTATCCATTTGTCTTCACTGTGTACCTGATCTTTACTGCCTAGCTGCTATTAGTCATTGTGCTTTCACTTCATCGAATACTTGACTATGGTCTGCCTAGTGTAGTCTACCTTCCGCTGCATGGTAATAGGTTCATTTCTATCATTTGTCTTCAAAACTTCCATGTTTTGAAGACTTTCCTAAAAATCGCCTATTCACCCCCCCTCTAGTCGATATAACGCATTTTCAATTGGTATTAGAGCAAGGTACTCCCTTGTTATGTGTGATTTTGGTTTAACCACCTGGAGTTTTAGTTATGTCGACCACAGGAATGAAGACTGTGTCATGCCCCATCTTTGACGGTCACGAGTATCCCAAGTGGAAGGCCATGATGAAGAAGCGCCTCATGGCGACAAACAGCGAGCTGTGGACCGCCACTGAGATTGGCCTGACCGATCTGTGCAAGATGGCGGAAGCTGATGACATTTGCAAGTACACTCTTCTCAACCTCACGGCAAAGGACGTCATCTGCTCCTGTCTGTCTCAAAATCAGTTTAGGAATATCTTGCATCTCGATCATGCGAAGCTTATCTGGGACCGTCTCTCTGAGGTCTATGAAGGTCATCGAACTCGTCATGATCCTTGGTTTGAGGACTTTAAGGAATCTCTCAAAGCAATGACATTCTAACAAGAATCATCATCTTCTGCATCATGCCTTGTGACAAAAGATGCTAAGGTAATTGAATGCTGTCTATCTGAATCTAGTGATGATGAATTTGGACCCAGCTATGCAAAACTTGCTTCCCTTGCCACTAAACAACAGAAAGCTATGGAACATATTCAAAAACTTTTAGACAAAAGCGATGACCTGTTAGACGCTGAAATGACTCGATCTCAGTCGTTAATTGAAGACATAAAAAATCTTCATGTTAAGTATGAGGAACTTGAAAGTCGTCATGAAACGCTCTCAACAACTCATGAAAAGCTTTCCTATGATTATCTTCAAAGGAAGCAAGATCTTGAGAAATTGAGAGCGGCTCATGAAGATCTTCAAAAGGAAAACGAGTCACTTCGCGCCGAACAGATCAGTTCAGCTCAGGAAGGATTTGAACCATCATGTCTTAAATGCATTGAGCGTGATAATGCTACTTCTGTTGCTGAATGTTCTACTCCTGCTACTATTGCAATATCTTCAACTATTGATGTGGTAACTAACCCCTCTGCTGAGGATACCACAGCTATTGCTGATGAGAATGCTAGGTTGAAGACACTGCTTAAAACAGGGATGTACAAAAGTCTCAAAGGGCATCAGACACTATGTGATGTCCTCAAAAGGCAGATCCTGAACCGAAACCCTAGGAAAGAGGGTGTTGGGTTCAAAAGGAAAATGAATGCTGATGGCTCTTACTGGAAACCTGAGCAGTACCCCAAAACCACATGGGTTGCTGCAAAGGAACCTTCAGCGGATCCATCCACCCTATCTGGCTTCACTTGTGCTAATCCCATTGTTATTGATGAATCCTTTGATGCAAACTATAACATGTTTAAGAATCAGAATGGTGAAGTGTTTGCCAGGTATATTGGTACTAACTGCAGGAATGGACCGCCTATGAAGAAGATCTGGGTGCCGAAAAGTTGTTTGGAGAATCTTCCTGTGAATGTCATCATGACACCATAGGTGAAGAAGACAAACCCCAGACCACAGGCTTCATATGGTCCAAAGGCTTCATACAGACAGAGGACTCACCTAAGTCGCACTAACGCAAATGTTTTGCAGGGAAACCATACTCAGGCCTGTGAATATGAGTGTGTTTCATCAAACCGCCATCTTCATAAGACCAAGAACTATTCTGCTTATTCTTATGAGTACTATTGTCCACTTGCAAGACTTTTTGCTAGGGCTCCAAAGCCAAAGTTCTCAGATGCTGCACTTAGACTCATTGCTTCGAAGCCACCCTTGAAGATGTGGGTGGCTAAGAAAGCTTAACTCTCTTTTGCAGGGAAAGGTCTCCAGCCGAAAACGAAAATCGTCTGACACTATTGCTGGAGACCTTAAACATCTTGTCGGGCGCAAGATCAAATGCCCAAATGGTCTTATTATGTACTTTGTTCCTGAATCGCTTGCTACTTGCCCTATCAGTCCTAATCTAGATCTAAGCTTTAATAATCCACTGGTTCGTCAAATGTTTTTGCCTCACAATTCTCTTCGTGAAGCCTATCCCCCTAACTGCACTGTAGGGTACGACACCAGCTGCTTCAGAATGGATTATTGATAGTGGGTGTACAAATCACATGACTGGCAAGCGAAGCCTTCTCATGGACTCAACTTTACATCCATCTGACAAAAGTCACATCACATTTGCTGACACTGGTTAAAGCAAGGTATTGGGTCTAGGTAGAGTTGCAATCTCAAAGGATCAACACATGGATAAAGTCATGCATATTGAATCCCTTGGTTTCAACTTAATGTCTGTCTCAATGCTTTGCGATTTAAACATGATTGTGATGTTTGGAAAATATCGTTGCCTTGTACTATTGGAATCTTACAAGTCTCTAGTGTTTGAAGGGTATCAGAAAGATGATTTGTACATGGTAGATTTCTCAGCAGGATAGCAACTTACAGTATGTCTTCTAGCAAAAGCTTCTGAATGCTGGCTCTGGCATCGAAGGCAAGGGCATGCTGGGATGAGGAACCTCCACACCCTTGCATGGAAGAAGCATGTCATAGGCATCGAGGGCGTCAAGTTCAAGAAGGATCACTTATGCGATGCCTGCGAAGCAAGAAAGATGACG
Source organism: Triticum aestivum (assembly GCF_018294505.1). NCBI lineage: Eukaryota > Viridiplantae > Streptophyta > Magnoliopsida > Poales > Poaceae > Triticum > Triticum aestivum. Next base: position 259,295,700 of record NC_057809.1, on the reverse strand, counting down.
AGGGCCTAGCATCCCTCGAAGACAATCATGACAACGACTCAACCCTTTGAACTGCTCCACATGGATCTTTTCGGTCCCACTAATTACTCAACTCTTACTACTACTTCTTGTCTCTATGGCTTTGTCATTGTTCATGATTATTCAAGATATACTTGGGTGCATATAATCCTCTACAAGACTGAAGTGCAGGATGTCTTCAGACGCTTCGCCAGTCGAGCAATGAACAACTATGGCGCCAAGATAAAGCACATCAGAAGTGACAATGGCACTGAATTCAAGAACAATGGCCTAGATACATATCTTGATACCTTAGGCATCACACATGAATTCTCAGCTCCGTACACGCCACATCAGAATGGCGTCGTCGAACGCAAGAACAGAACACTTATTGAGATGGCCCGGACGATGCTTGATGAATACAAGACTCCAAGAAAATTTTGGCCAGAAGCCATTGATACTGCATGTCATATCATCAACCGTGTTTATCTTCACAAGCTTCTGAACAAGACATCCTATGAGCTCCTTACTGGCAAGAAGCCAAATGTCAGTTACTTCAGAGTATTTGGCGCCAGGTGCTGGATCAAGGATCCACATCACACTTCATAATTTGCACCAAAAGCACATGAGGGGTTTTATGCTTGGATATGGAAAGGATTCGCACTCCTACAAAGTCTTCAACCTTTTTCACTATAAAGTGGTTGAAACAGTGGATGTGCGGTTTGATGAGACGAACGACTCACAAAGAGAGCACCTGCCAAATGTGCTAGATGAAGTTCCACCTAGTGAATCAATCAAACTTATGGGAACTGGAGAAATCATACTGTCTGAAACTCAACCTGAAGAGGAACTTATCATCTCCGCACCTGATCAACCTGAAGACAATGCTTAGCCTGAAGACAATCCCTCTAATGATGACAATGATCGGCAAGAGCAAAATCTTCGTCCTGTACATCCTCGTGTTGCAAATGAAGTACATATTGAGAGAATAATTGATAGCATCAATGCACCAGGTCCACTCACTCGTTCAAGGGCAACACAGCTAGCAAATTTCTGTGGGCACTTCGCATTCGTCTCAATATCTGAACCCAAGAAAGTTGAAGAAGCCTTCATGGAACCTGAATGGATTCAAGCTATGCAAGAAGAGCTTCAACGGTTTGAGCTGAATAATGTATGGGAACTGGTTAAGCATCCTGATCCTCGCAAGCAAAATATAATAGGCACCAAATGGATATATCGCAACAAGCAAGATGAGCATGGTCAAGTTGTTAGAAACAAAGCTCGTCCCGTTGCTCAAGGGTACACTCAAGTTGAAGGGATTGACTTCGATGAAACATTTGCTCCTGTGGCTAGACTTGAAGCCATACACATACTGCTGGCCTATGCGAATCATCATAACATACTTCTATATCAAATGGATGTGAAGAGAGCTTTTCTCAATGGCAAGATTGAAGAAGAAGTGTATGTTGCACAACCGCCTGGCTTTGAAGATCCAAAACATCCTGACATGATGTACAAGCTCAACAAGGCACTGTATGGCCTCAAACAAGCCCCTCGGGCTTGGTATGACACACTCAAAGACTTCCTGAAGAGCAAAGGCTTCAAATCTGGTTCCCTCGACCCCACTCTCTTCACGAAGACATATGATGGTGAACTGTTTGTGTGCCAAATATATGTGGATGACATTATCTTCGGCTGCACCAATCAGAAATACAGTGAAGAGTTTGGATATATGATGCAAGAGCAATATCAGATGTCCATGATGGGTGAGCTGAAGTTCTTCCTTGGTCTTCAAATACGTCAGCAACGCAACAGCATCTTCATATCTCAAGAGAAGTACCTCAAAGATTGCCTGAAGAAATTTGGTATGCAAGACTGCAAAGGCTTCACGATGCCAATGCCAGCCAAACATCATCTGGGTCCCGACGACAATGGTAAAGAGTTCGATCAAAAGGTATACCGCTCCATGATTGGTTCGTTACTTTATCTATGTGCATCTAGGCCAGATATTATGCTTAGTGTTTGCATGTGTGCTCGATTCCAAGCGGCACCAAAGGAATCGCATCACTTAGCTGTGAAGCGAATTCTTCGATATTTGGCTTACACCCCAACACTAGGATTATGGTATCCAAAGGGCTCAGAGTTTGATCTGGTTGGATTCTCGGATGCTAATTATGCTGGTGACAAGGTGGATCGCAAGTCTACATCAAGCACATGTCATTTTCTGGGACGATCACTTGTATGTTGATCTTCAAAGAAGCCGAACTATGTATCTCTCTCCACTGCTGAATCTGTATACATTGCTGCTGGATCTTGCTGCGCTCAGCTTCTGTGGATGAAGCAAACACTCAAAGACTATGGCATTCATCTGAAGCAAGTGCCACTCTACTGCGACAACGAAAGCGCCATCAAGATTTCCAACAACCTAGTTCAGCACTCAAAGACAAAGCACATTGAAATTCGTCATCACTTTCTCAGAGATCATGTTGTGAAGGAAGATATTGATATCATACACGTCAATACTGAAGAGCAATTGGCAGATATCTTCACCAAGCCCTTGGATGAGAAGAGATTTTGCAAGTTACGGTGTGAGCTAAATATCTTGGAATCCTCAAATGTCCTGTGATCAGGCACACATCCTAACACTTATGCATATTGATGACTTAGATGTGCAACACATGAAGTAAAGTATATCTTCAATCAATGAATACATACATTCTAAGTGTGAATACATTAATGTGGAATTTGACTTCGGAGCGCCATGATAATTGTGCGCCGTGTCTGGGTCTAATACTTCCTATACGGTGGGTAACACCACCACCAAATTCTTCTATTTGAAGTGTTTCACCCATGCGTTGCATTTGCTATGTCTTCACATTTGGTTTGACTTCAATCTCAACCTGTCTTCATGATTATCTTCACTATGTTGATTATATATATATACTAGTGTTTTTTCCTCTACAACATTCACTTATAGCTATGTCTTCTTGTTGAATCTTTTGAACTAAGTGAATGTGATCGGACCCTAACCTCTCTATGCTTTCTATCTCAAACTCTATCTCTCCAAATCATATGCATTCTCTTGAAACCGTCGAATGTCTTCTCTGCATCCTTGTCAGCAGAAGATACAGAGACAAACATTAAGTCCGCTTTCAATGCTAATTCCTTCACCTGAAACCCGGAGAAGTGGGAACGACCACCCGACAATCCAGGCGTGCGTGGGAACATGGAACAACCTCCGATATGTTGCATGATGGCCACATGTCCTTCAGATGTGAATCGCCAGGGGCACCTGTGTAATAACACTGTGCCGTCCATGTCCCTATATATACACGTCTCACCACAGTCATTATCCTTTCTTCCACTCTCTCACAAACCCTAGCGCCACCGCTAGCCCTCGAAGACGCCGGCGACGAAGCTCTTAGCTGCCGCGACCTCTCTGACACCGTCTTCACGCCGGCCGCGGACATCGTCTTCTCCGCCGTCGCCGTAGGTGTCCTCCATCGCCAAGTTAGGGCACGGACAATCGAACTGCTCGGCCTCCTCTTCCACTCCGTCTAGCAGTTCTTCGTGTGGTAAATAAAACTTCCTTTTTACGGCCCCTTTGATCCTATAGATTCATCACTTTCTACCACAAGCAGTTTTTGTTCACACAAGTTGGATCTATTTCATACTGCATCTCATAATATGCCTAGTATGTTCACTTATGCTTCACAAAGTAGTTAGATTCCTCACTTGTACTGATCCGTGGATTCGTACAAATCTGGAACCAACTCCTTATCTATGAGTGAATGTCTTTGCACGATTAGGTCAATGTCTTCTAAACTGATTTATCTTCAAAATCTTCTGAGAATGCATATGACCTCTTCCCCTTCCCTCGCACCTTAATGCTGTCACAGGTACATGTCCGTAGGAGAATCCCTTGGTTCTCATAGTCTGCATTCATTTGCAGAATTCTTACAGCATCATATAAATTCTCCCGAAGCCAGTTCCTGTTTGTCCAGCAAGCGAAAGCCTTTGAAGCCTTTGAACGTGTTGAAGCCATTCAGTTTGAAGTTCATGGCTGCAGAGAAATCAGTAAGGAAGGGTGGCAGACAGCGTCGTGGGGGAACGTCAAGAGATTTGCCTAATGACCTCTCAGAGCTTTACAAGACAGATCCTGAAGAGGATTACAATCAGTGCAAGACCCAAATCCAATGGATTCGAAGATATTGGGCAGAACAATGGTTCAAGTACCGGTTTGTGACCCAGGAATATGCTGAGAAAAATGCCATCAAGCGATCTTTGGGAGACATCCTATACAGAAATCTTCAACCCAGGTCCAGAGATGAAGCCATTGAACAAGGCTTCTATCCCTGCATGGTCCGTGGACCACAGCCTGCGGATGCTCACCCATTGTCATTGCTATGGTGTCGTGACGACAATCTGTTCAAACGCAACTTCCAGTTTGCCAAGAATTCGTCTAAGCAAAACAAGAAGTCATTGGGACTAGACTTCAACCCTGGCCCTTCTGCTCCCCGTGCCGATGGCACCCGCGAAGCTGAACCCAATCTTGTTGGGCTCTTCTACAACTTGGAAGGTCTCATCACTCATATGATGGTTCAAGGGACAGCCGTGGATGAGCCTACAGATGACGCTGAATCTGATGAAGCGCCTGCACCGCCGAAGCCACAGAAACTGAAGAAGCCTAAAGCTTCAATGCCTGCCTCAACACCAAAAATCTCACGGGCGAAGCCACTGGCTATTGCACCTCCTGAAGACAGTGTGCAGTCTGAAGATTTGTCACGCATCTCCAAGCCCTCGAGAGTCAAGATGCCTTTGCAACACACCAGCCAAGAACTGACTGCTGCTGCTATTCTGCGCAACGACGCCATTGATCTGTCCAGCGATGAAGATCTTTTAGATGACGCTCTTGAGCAACTGATCAAGAGCAAAGAAGAAGTAGAAATCTTCAATGATTTGCCTCTCTTTGACGTGGCAATCATCCACACCTTCATTGATGAGTGGTTTGACACGCCCAACCTCAGCTTTGAAGATCTGCAACTTCCAATTGGCCTCAGTGTCGCCTTCCATGGCGCCATTGCTTCAGAGCTAGCTCTAGGTCAGCGCATCGTTGAACTGAAGCAAAAGATCGACTTTGAGAAAGCTCAGTTCAAGAAGCACATGGCCAAGCTCAGTGTGCAAGAGGTCAAAAATTTCAAGATCATGCTGCACGAGTTCAAAGAAGCCTTTCTCAAGAAGCATGAAGAAGCTCAAGGCTCTCGTGAGTGCATGAAGAGCCTGGCTGACAAGTGTGTGCAAGCCTACAATGAGGCTGAGAAGCGCAAGGCCCTTGGTCATCCTGGCATCGATCCCAGGATGGCTGCAAAGAAGAAGAAGAAGCCAGCTGTGGCCGAACCCGAAGCACCAAGGCAGGAAGCACATCCCATTGTCTTCCCAGCCAGCATGACTAGCTCGAAGCCAAAGGTCAGGTCAACCGCTTCAGAACTGAAGAAGACGAGGACTGCTGAGGCTGAAGCGAGAAAGAGGAAACATCCTGAAGCCTCTGATGCTGCTCCCTCCAAGAAGAAGCGCAAGACCAAGAAGGATCGGGCTGCTCCCACAGAGCCCTTAGTTGTTGAACCTATCTCCATGGTTCGCCCTGCAGCTGAACATCAAGAGCGCCAACTGACTGTCCATGAGCCTGCTTCCATAGAGGCTCATGAAGCTGAAGACATTCCAGCAGCTGATCCCACCGCTGCTGAAGACATTGGTCACCATGACAATGTTGAAGATGATGTAGTTCTTCCTCAGATCGAGCACAACTTGGTATCATCGCCTGTGCTTACGCACAACGAACTCATCAGCATTGGTCGTCCTCTGACGCCAATTGCTCAGGATGCATCATGGGCTGATCACCCACAATAACAAGTCACACTACCCCGGCAAGAAGAAGAAGATGACTTTGAGGCCCAGCCAACTCCGTCTCCAGAGGCGTCGCCAGCGTTACGCAGGCTTCGCAAAGGACCAAGGTCTCAAGTCCCTCTTTCGAGCATTCCAGAAGGAGAAGTGCCCCACCAATCTGTTGCACGTCAAGTGTTTCCAGATGCCACTCCTACTGTGAATGTCTCTGAGTGTGAGGCTAAAGCTGCTGGAGACATTCCGGCTGCATCAGCCGACGACACACAACAAGAAGAACGTGTCCCTACTCCCCCATTACTGAAGAAGCTGTTCTCGAGGAGAACGTGTCTGTGCCCGACCCTCCAGCTCATCAAGTGGAGGTTGAGAATCTTGAGGCTGTCACCACCAACACAAATGAAGCCAATGACATTGTCATGGCTGAAGCAAATGTGGAGCCTGCACCAACCAATGTGCCAGAAGTCAGTGAAGCCAATGATGCTACTGCTCCTGCGCCTGCTGCTGGTCCTCAGTTTGACTATCATGTTGAGCACAGGCCTTAGGTACAGAAGCCAATGCCAAGGTTGCCTAGGTCTCCAGATCCTGCATCAGCACCCGGATCCTTTAATGTCAACGGCTTCAAAGTAGACAACACCTTCTTCAATAGCGCCAAGAACCCCTACTCAAGGGAAAGAATATATTCTGATCGGTTCTGGAGCTATCCGCAGCGAAGTTATTACTCATGCATTCTGTACAATCAAGGTCGCATTTTCCCTCATATGCATCTTGACACTGAAGCCATAACTGGTCTGCCTTGCTTGGAAGAAGCTCTGGATTGCTTCAAAGAGTCTGGATTGTTGCCTTTCGTCACCGACCAAGAGCACTGGAACGAAGAGTTGCTGCTCCAATTCTATGCCACTCTTCACATTCGTGGCTACAACAGAGATCCGAAGACTTGGGTCCTTGAGTGGATGACCGGCAATGTTCATCACGAAGCCAAAGCCTTTGATATTATTGAGCTCACTGGTCTGCCCACTCCTGGAGATACTTATGAACCTAGTTGTCAGCTTCACAGTGCAGCTATGGAGAGCATCTTTCAGAAGCCTGAACCGAACATGAGTCAAATGCTTAGCATGATGAAGCCTTTGCCTCCAGATGCTGCATATCCAAAGGAGTTCTTTGTTGAAGATCTTGAGTATCTGCCACGCACTATCTATCACATTATCAGGCGAACTCTCTGGCCCATCAAAGGACATTCTCCACATGCAAAGCTGGAAGGTGCAATGAAGACTTTGGTCTTTTATATTCTTCACGGCAAATGCTTCAATGCACAAGACTTCTTCATCCGCCAACTTGCTGCATCAGGATCTGATCTTTTTGGCTTGAAGTTTTACGCTCCATGGATAATGTGGCTGATCAAACTACACTCAGCTGTCTCATATCAGCCCTCTGCTCGCAATCATCGGATCTTTCTGCCTGACGTTGATATGTCCGTTGAAGACATCTATCCAGAGCCTGCCAAGGAGCCTCTTAGTCTTCAGAATGCTGAGCATCAAAGTTTCTCTCAAAACATTGAAGGAGTTGAAGCAGTCACTCATGTTTATCCTCTGGCTGGCACTACACGTGCACCTCATCATGCCCTCACTAAAGCCACTGAAAGCACTATTGCCCAACGGCCCAAGAAGCGATCTCGTGTTCTCAATGACCGAGAGCTTCTGGTTGCCCTTCATCAGAAACAACATAGGCATCATGACTGGCTGAAGTGCCAAATGCAAAGCCTCTTGGTAGATGTCAACCACATTCGCAATCTTTCCACCAAGAATGCCTTTGTTGCCCATGAAACCTGTCGGCGTACATGGAAAGGGCTGACGCTTATGTGTTCTAAAGATGATCTTCAAGAGGATGGCTTCTCTGAACGTTTCAAGTTTGACTCCACACCTCCAAGAAGGACTGTACTGCGACGAACTCCGTCTCTTGAAGACTCTGAGTTCTCTTCCTCCGCGGCAACTGTGAATGCCAGAGTGATCGAGGATGAAGACGATGCCACTTCACCGCTCCCTACTTCTGCATGCATCGACACTGCCCGAGTTCATCTGCACTGCCGAACAACACCGACGACCTTGCTGCTTCACCTACTCCTCATGGGAACGAGTAGATGCTCTATGTCTTCAAACCTTTTTGGTCCTTACTGACAAAAGGGGGAGAAGCATATGAGTTTGATAGTCTTCAAGCGGGTCCATATGGGCGGTTGCTTTATGTTTTGCGTAGTGTTTACAACTCTCGTTTTGATACATTTGGTTCTTTGGGTGGTAACACTTAAACTCGATGGTCGTCTGCTACTTATTTGCTATTCTGTGATGCGATGATAAATTCCGCATGTGCGACGATAAATTCTGCACTTAGATCATTTTGCAGACGTCAATTTTCATTATGCATGTCATTATCTTCACATACTTTTCATGCATGATGAATTGTCATCATAAGTTGAAGAGGATCTCCACAAGTACAACCTGCCATGTGCATTTGCATTCCAAAAGCAAATTACTTATATGCACATCTTCAGGGGGAGCCCTTGCAACTTATGAAGACAATTCCCTATCCTTTACAATTTCACATATTATATTCCCCATTGAAAACTTCAACTAGTTTGTCATCAATCACCAAAAAGGGGGAGATTGTAAGTGCATCTAGTGCCACCCCTAGTTGGTTTTGGAGTATTGACGACAAACCTAGTTGAGGGACTAATGTGTTTGTGAGAATTGCAGGATAACACAGGTAGAAGTCCCTCATTGATTCGGTTTTCCTACTAGAGATGACCCCCTAAAAATGTATGAAGACATTGAAGTCAAAGGTGGTATGTGAAGACATTCACATTGAAGACTATGACAAGAGAAGACATCGCGTGAAGACTATGGAGCGCGAAGACTTAGCAGTTTCGTCGTTCTGTGTTTTTCCTTGTTGAGTCATAGGAACCACCGCACTGTTAAGTGGGGTCCAAGAGAACCAGTCAGAATGACTGAAGTGATGCTTAACCAAAATCCTATGTCTTCGAGTGAAGACTATGAGAGCAAATCTTGTCCAGAGTTGGATAAGTCAGCTTTGCTTGTAGCCCAAGTAAAGTTACCGTGTGTGTTTGAAATCTGACCGTTGGAACACGTGTCAGTTCCTTAGTGACCCAGGGTCATTTCGGAAAAATCAGGTCGGGTTGCCTAGTGGCTATAAATAGCCCACCCCCTACAACCATAAACGGTTGGCTGCTCAGAGTTAAAGCACGACTTTTGTCGTTTGAGAGCAACCCACCTCGAAGCCTTTGAGAGAGAATTCCTTGAGAGGATAAAGCCCTAACCACCCAGAGCCAAAGAGTGTTAGGCATCACTTAAGTCTTCCTGTCTGTGTGATCTGAAGACTTATTACACTTGAGGACTGTGAATCCTCCAGCCGGTTAGGCGTCGCGTTCTGAGCATCCAAGAGTCATTGTGGATTGCTGGTGAACGAAGTCTGTGAAGGTTTGGAAGTCTACCTTGAAGACGTACCAAAGTGATTGGGCGAGGTCTGTGTGACCTTAGCTCAAGGGGAATACAGTGAGGACTAAGTGTCCTGAGCTGCGGTTCAGGACTAGGTGTCCGGGACTGTGTGTCCTCAGGTTTAAATACGTATTCGCCCTAACCAGACGTACAACTGTCACCGCAGTTGGAACTGGTCTACCAAACCTTTGTCTTCATCCCGAACACTGGTTCTATCCTTCCCATCTCTTTATTTATAGTTGGATCTTGTGAAGTCAGTGCATATTTGCATTATCCATTTGTCTTCACTATGTACCTAATCTTTACTGCCTAGCTGCTATTAGTCATTGTGCTTTCACTTCATCGAATATTTGACTATGGTCTGCCTAGTGTAGTCTACCTCCCGCTGCATGGTAATAGGTTCATTTCTATCATTTGTCTTCAAAACTTCCATGTTTTGAAGACTTTCCTAAAAATCGCCTATTCACCCCCCCTCTAGTCGATATAACGCATTCTCACCGCCACCTCCGCATCCGCCTCCGCCATGCGTCCGCTCAACGATAAGGAGACCACGATGGTCTTCGAGAAGCTCTTCAAGTTCACCGGCCCCAACCTGAAGCACCTCTTGGAGCAGCCCTCCGTGGAGGGCCCTGACCCGGAGCCTGACCGCTACTGCCTCCGCCTCCACAAGAACCGCACCTTCTACGCCTCTGAATCGCTCGTCCGTCGCTCCTCGCCGAGGTTGGCACGCCCATCGGCAAGTTCACCCACGGCGGCGCCTTCCACCTCACTGTCCACACGCTCGACCTCCTCGCCGCCCACGTGCGCTGCCGCATATGGTTGAAGCCCGACACGGAGCGCTCGTTCCTCTTCGGCAACTCCGTGCCCAAGTCCTCGCTCGCGCGCATCACTGAGAACACCAAGTCGCGGTCATGTCCATGGCCGACGTGCCGCTCGGGTTTGGGGTCGCCGCCAGGGGTGCGCAGGACTGCAGGAAGGCCAACACCAACGCCGTGGTGGTGCTCCACCAGTCCGACGCCGGTGAGTACCTCCGCAAGGAGGAGCTCGTGTGAGGTGAGGGTCGAGGCTTGGTTGTTCTTGTGTTTACTGATTGGACCATATGCGTGAATTTAGGGACCCGATATCTTACTACTATCTTGTTCGAGAGTTCCGGCATATGGCATATGAATGTACTGGATGATTAATTGAGTATGAGATGAGGCGATTGCAAATTTTCAATGATAATTGGTCTTTTTATCACCCTTGAATGCACTAAATGGGAATTTTTGGATCATATTACTTACTGAATTGTGTGGAATGAGGTCCTAGTATGTCTGTAAATAAACCATAGAACCTGATTTGTACATAGATGAATTGGATTGAAGAAGTATGGTGCATCACTTAGGCTAATAGAACAACATAAATGGCCACTGTGATATTCAATTTGGAAGTTTGATATGTGGTATTATGCTTGTTGCGGTGATGTGTTGAGTTACCTCGACCATCAAATCAAGGAAATGAATGTCGATCATTTGTTCCCTCTCGTGGTTGTGATCATCGATCATCTGTGCTTGCAATCAGTGTGCCGTTCGTCGACCATTCTGTATTCTGTAGTTTTCATACAGGGCAAGGCAAAGCAGATGTCTGATCACAGTAGAGTAGTTTTCTTTTCAGGTAGTTCTGATGGCTATAAATTTTGTCACGCCGTAGGTTATCAGTAAGCTACTGCATTGTATCATGTGAACTGTGAACTGAAAATTATGATGATGATACATTTCCTCTTGGAGCCCAAATTGTTCTTACGTTTGATCGACAAATCACTTACCAAGAAGCTAACTTGCTCATGAATTCCCTTGGTTTCATCACACTTGAAGCCACGATGCTTTGGCAGCCATAGAGCTACGGTTAGACATAGTAAGATTCTTATTGACGAACATTCACCAGTACTCTTGGTACCATATGGGTAGTACTATTGGTTTAGTTTTTATGGGGTGACATGGCTCGCCATTGCCAGGACAAAATTATGACTAGATACATTGTCACTAGATTTGATCTTCAGTGATATGAAACATACAATTAGAATTCCAAGGTCAGGTTGTCAGTAGATTTGATCTTCAGTGATATGAAACATACAATTAGAATTCCAAGGTTAGGTTAGCAAAAGGAGATTAACTTTGTTCCATGGAGAATGCTCAGTGTGAGAAGAGCAATGTGACAGAGCGGAGCAAAATGACTGAAGAAGTGATGCAATGCCGTCCCCTGCCGGCGCACGCGAGCGGTCGCCGCCGTCTCGGACAGGCCGCGCCGTGATCGCTCATGGGACGACGATGGCGGCAGCAACCGACAAGGACAATATCGACGAGAGCCTCTTGGGGCGTGACGTGGCGCCGCCTCGCCAGAGTCGCCCGGGGGGCAGCTCTGCAGGTCTGATGTGCTGTGCTGCAGCGGGCAGGGACCCCATCCGCGGCCAGGTGCATGAAATAGGCAACATGGAGCTGCTCCGCCGCACGCTGCTCATGGTCACCGCCTTCCTGTCCATCACGCTCCTCCGGCTCCGCGTTGACACCGTGCTCCTTGTCTAGCAGCCTGACATCGCATTGGTGGCGAGGCGGTACGTGGTGTGCCTTCTCCCCCACATCACCGTCGTCTCCTTCCTCGGCCCGCGGGGGTGCGCACGGCCAGCGTCTTCTCCATCCTTAGTGGCATCTTGGGCGGCGCCGTGGGCGGGCTGCTGATGTTGGCATCACGGCAGGAGTGACCTCACCTCAACACCACAATGTGGAGGTGCAGTGCGGCGTGGGGAAGCCGATGAACATGATGGCGGCGCTGGAGGTGCACTTCCCTCGGCTTCCTGCTGCTTCTGTTGACAAATAATCCCCAAATCCTCTCCTGGCAGCGCGGCCTCCCGCTCCCACATGCGGCGTGATACGTCTCCGTCGTATCTACTTTTCCAAACATTTTTGCCCTTGTTTTGGACTCTAACTTGCATGATTTGAATGGAACTAACCCGGATTGACGCTGTTTTCAGCAGAATTGCCATGGTGTTATTTATGTGCAGAAACAAAAGTTCTCGGAATGACCTGAAACTCCACGGAGCATATTTTTGGAAATAATAAAAAATCCTGGCAAAAGATCAAGACCAGGGGCCCACACCCTAGCCACGAGGGTGGGGGGCGCGCCTGCCCCCCTGGGCGCGCCCCCTACCTCGTGGCTCCCCTGGATCTCCTCCGACCTCAACTCCAACTCTATATATTCACTTTCAGGGAGAAAAAAATAGGAGAGAAGGATTCATCGCGTTTTACGATACAGAGCCGCCGCCAAGCCCTAAAACCTCTCGGGAGGGCTGATCTGGAGTCTGTTCGGGGCTCCGGAGAGGGGAATCCGTCGCCATCGTCATCATCAACCATCCTCCATCACTAATTTCATGATGCTCACCGCCGTGCATGAGTAATCCCATCGTAGGCTTGCTGGACGGTGATGTGTTGGATGAGATTTATCATGTAATCGAGTTAGTTTTGTTAGGGTTTGATCCCTAGTATCCACTATGTTCTGAGATTGATGTTGCTATGACTTTGCTATGCTTAATGCTTGTCACTAGGGCCCGAGTGCCATGATTTCAGATCTCAACCTATTATGTTTTCATGAATATATGTGAGTTCTTGATCCTATCTTGCAAGTCTATAGTCGCCTACTATGTATTATGATCCGGCAACCCCGAAGTGACAATAATCGGGAACACTCCCTGTGATGACCATAGTTTGAGGACTTCATGTATTCACAATGTGTTAATGCTTTGGTCCGTACTCTATTAAAAGGAGGCCTTAATATCCCTTAGTTTCCGCTAGGACCCCGCTGCCACGGGAGTGTAGGACAAAAGATGTCATGCAAGTTCTTTTCCATAAGCATGTATGAATATATTCGGAATACATGCCTACATTACATTGATGAATTGGAGCTAGTTCTGTGTCACCCTAGGTTATGACTGTTACATGATGAACCACATCCAGCATAATTCTCTATCATCGATCCATTGCCTACGAGCTTTCCATATATTGTTCTTCGCTTATTTACTTTTCCGTTGCTATTTCTATCATCACTACAAAATACCAAAAACATTAATTTTGTTATCATTACCTTTTGCTACCGTTACCACTACTATCATATTACTTTGCTACTAAATACTTTGCTACAGATATTAAGTTTCCAGGTGTGATTGAATTGACAACTCAGCTGCTAATACTTGAGAATATTCTTTAGCTCCCCTTGTATCGAATCGATAAATTTGGGTTGAATACTCTACCCTTGAAAACTGTTGTGATCCCCTATACTTGTGGGTTATCACGGTGGCCGGCGGGATGGACGTGGGGTTGGGGGCGGCGCCGAGCACACACTCGCACTGCACTGTGAGCGAGGAACAAGGGAGCAAGAGGGATCCGGCGGGGGGATTGATTTATCTATGGCAATTTTACAAAACAAACCCTGGTTCCACGCGTATTTGATTTGGTCCGACCAGGTGGTGATGACTTGGCAGTCAGCGCACGTGTGGAGACCCAGTCAGCTGCCAAATCAGCGAATACATATAGAAAATCATACAATGGACCATAGATGACCTTCTAGAGCAAGTTTGGTGACTGTATGTCGGGTATTTGTAACCACAGGGACTAAAGCTGGCGCCAGCGCAAGTAATAGGACCTATAGTGAATTTTTTTCTTGTTTTTTTGCATTGGATGTAGCCACCCCGCATGCTAAAGCCCAGCATAGCTCTATCCAGAACATACTTTATGTGTGTGTAATCTTTCTTCTGTATATTCTTCGATGGGTCCAAATATAGAGTGCGGGAGTAACGCGGGTAAAGAACGATGAGAACCGCACAACACCCCCCACTGCGCAAAATACATGATCAAGTTAGCCTCGATGCGTGCAAAGTAGTTATTGAAATGCACGAAAGGATGTATGTGTTATAGTGCTATCCGTGGATGACTTACACGGGATGATAAGGTAGGAGAATTGTTTCTTTGTCCTTATTGCTGACCAAGAATTCTTTGATGTACTGACTCGCATATTGACGGTTGGTGTCGTCGATTGACAAGAAGCCATCATGCATGTATTATGGGTCCGTGACCGCAAGACCGGTGACTTGCTCTCTCCTGACGATGTAGTTCATGTGCAGCGCATACAAGTGGGAGAACGTAAAATCAAGTGTCCTCATTTGGAACATCTGGAAGATGTAATCAAATCGCAGGAAGAAGAGGTTCGTGGGGCATGTGTGGACGTACATCTTGCAACTGCTCGGCACATGAACCTTATAAAGTGGATATCCTGGATCATCTGAGGCGAGGAGGCTTCTCTTTGTCGAAAGCACATGGTCATGGAGTCTCCTGAAATTCCCTGTTATGGCAGTTAGTGCATTCACCGGTACCATTGACTCTCCCGCAACATGGATTAATGGCACATGTTTCATCGGTACACTGTCAACCTTGGTTGAAGGCGGCTGGCTGCTAGAACCAACATTACCAACTTTATTGGATTTTTTTCGCCGTCGGTCTCTTCCTCTGCTTCTTCTTGGTGGGCTCAGGTGCTGGTGGGTCTGTCAGACCCTCCCTGAGCACCACCCCTAGTGTTGTCGGGCTCAACATTGGATGACTCTGGCTAATTAGTTGAGCTTGGGTGGAACCGGCATCTGGAGGCGTGTCCTGCGAGGATTGCATGAACAAAGACTTCTTGCACTCCCGAGGACGTTCCGGCTCTGGTACATACATCTCATATTCATATGGTTGACTCATTGTTACTTCGTTGTCAAAGCCGGTATTGAGATACTGGAGAGGGTCATCGACCTCCTCCATGTCATGATCCATATCCTCTTCCATGGGGCAGATGGCATCATCTGCCGGAACGGTTGGCCCTCCTTCCTTGTCTCTCTCGATCTCAGCAAGAAGCACAGACGATGGTTGTACTTGTGTAGGTGGGGTTGTGGTCATACCTTCCTGAGGTCCCGTTGGTGTGCTCCCGGCCACCTCGACACGAAGAAGATTTTTCGGCCATAGGATCGGCCAATTTTTGCATTGGCCAAGCTGCGTGGGGGTCTCGTCATCCTCTCCATCGGTTTGTATCGGATGAGGGAAACCCTCATAGCCTGCTTTCACACTGGCCATGGAGACCCTTAAGGCGTTATTAGGCATCTATCGGTGGTGGAACAATCGATCCTCGGGCTTCACTATAGTAGCCCTCCCCACATCAACCAACCCGCCCTTCATGTGGTAAAGGAGGGTGCACGGAGTGGAGTCGGCCTACAAAGACATATACGTGCGGCGTCAGAGATCCAAAAAGAATGGCAACTGAAGATTAATTAATTAGTTGAGTTGATGAGAGTGCGACGCGTATTTACCGTGAGGGCATCGAGCTCAGCCAGTGTCGATGGCCCGACATTCATGCCAGAGACGGAGCTAGGGCTGCTGTGAGAGCTGGGTGCAGGAAAGGTGCTGGAGTAGGTGCGGGTGCGGTTGGCATACTAGGTACGGGTATGGGTGCGGTGTTCATTGAGTTGCCCCCGGTGAAGCTGGGCATGGGAAAGTCAGTTGGTGGCGCGTTTGGATTTTGTTGCACCCAGTTGACCACGGTTGGAATCAAGCTTGTAAAGGCAGCCACCATATCATTTCTATAGGCAGCTACCGCTTCCCGGATTACCTCAACTTTGGTCTCAGCTTTTATTTTCTCCATCGCCGGCACTACCTTCTCGTTGATAGTCACTTGACTGAACTTCTTTTTCTATCGTCTAGCCTCGGAGTCCTCGTTATAATAGTACTTCCATGTGGCACCGTCCCTGGTGCCGTGCACACGTCCATATTGCGGCCGCTGGCCTGGCAGGTGTCCCATCATTATGTTCTGGTCTGGTTGAAAGGAGTGTCCCACTTGTACTTCACCGACGACTGAGTCAACTGATTCGACGAGTCGCTTTCGGCCGCAAGCTTGTGTTGCTCTCTCTGCAAAATGGAGCATGAATCGTTTACGAATGCGAGTAGAATGTAGTAGACTTCATTGATCAGAAGCTAATATGTAAGGTGGTAGAAGGATAATTACCAGTAATATCATGAATTTTCTAGTCGGCCCGTCGGTGAAAAAAATCGTTTTTGGGATCCCACGAGAATCGGGCCCTGATGAAGTCGTGCTCCTACTGGTCGGTGAACTCAGCCAATGGGTCTGGGATCCCCTGACATTCACGTTCTGCATCCTCCTTAGCCCACACGGGCCTTTTTCCCATGTAACCACGACTTCCAAGGCGGTGGTTCCCCATGTTCTTTGCCTGCAGCTGCTTGCCTCTCTCCGACCTGGCCTTGGCAGCTTCTTCATTGCAAGTCTCCTTGAACTTTTCAAAGTCCTCTATCATAATTTTTGGATTGTCTCCAACAATCTCGGCGTAGGTTTCATGGTCTACTTCAATCGCCTTTTTCACCCTAGTTTTCCAAACGCTGAATGTGTTGATGAACTTCCCTAGGGCTTTGTTGTTGATTTCTTTCATGGTATCATCATCCCATGGGTCGACATCGTCATTCTGACCAGGAAACAGGAATCTTGCGTGCAACCTAGTTAGGAGCAGATTCTTCAAATGTTCATTCTTCTGTATTTTCATGGTGTTGATGTTAGCGGTATCCCGTAGGATGCATGCTAGCTGGTTGCTGTAACACGCTACCACTTCCCACGGAACTATTGGCTCGAACTCGCTGGGGTGCACCGCCATGACCACCAGTCTTCTGGTGCCGAGCTCATTTTGGCGTCGTGTCCTCTTTTCCTTCTTTCCTTCACTGGCTTGGGAGGTGCCACCTTCTGTGCTGTAGTTAGCAACATCATCAGCACCAGTCTCAGTGCCTGTGTCATTGGTGGCATTAGTGTCGGCGTCGGCGCCACCACCATCGTCGTCCGTCATTACAAGGGGGTCCTGACACCCAGCTTGCTGTCTCTCTTGATCCACCAGAAAGTCGAGGTAGGAGTGTGCTCGCCCTAATTGGGACTGAGAGCCTCCGGCCTCATCGGTGTCGGTCATGTTTCCTAGGGTTCAATGTCGTAGTCATTTAATTGTCGAGATTTATATAATAAAGTGAATAATGACAAAAGGGTGACATTTGTTTTGCCTGAATGTCGTTTCATTCCCGTCGCGACAAATCTCGAGCCCTCAATATGTCCAACTTTCTAGCACAAGTCATGCCGAAATTCGCGGAAAATTTCGGCATGACCTTTGCTAGAAAGTGCACATATAGAGCGCCTGAAATTTGCCGGAATGGAAATGAATTAAAATTTCCGGAAAAACATAGGTCACTCGCAATCGTATGCTCACTATCATTCTATAGTATCAAAACATTTCTAGCAAACAACCAAAGTCAGGCACAACTACAGCACCACAACAATATAGGATGCTCACTATAGCAACACAACAACAACATGCACATGTACTCTCCTCTAGCATCTCCATGGACAGAGCTCTATATAGTGTGGGTTTTGGGATGCTCACTATCTGCTTGTAGAGGATGCGAGTGTGGTGTCAATGATCTTCGAGCAGTGTCGTCGAGCGGCACGTCGGTGATCTACCTATGCGTCAAGTATTCACAAGATCAATTATTGTAGACACACAAGATAAATTGTGGACCTACAATCTTCCTAATAAAATGCTCATTTTCATTTTATTTACTCTATCAACAAACTAAACACTCATTTTCATTTACTCTAGCAACAAAATCCAAATGGATAGCAACAATATGAATCATGAACCAATCTGTCGTTGCATTTCATTTTGACAACAAGCATTTGAACACTCTAACAATAGGCATTTTAATAGCAATATGAACACCCTAACAACAGACATTTGAACACTCTAACAACAGACATTTTAACACTCTAACAACATGCATTTTAACATGCATTTCAGAGAGCAAAGAGACCAAATTTGGTCAGCAAGCATTTGGACACCCCATGAATCAACATTTGGATAGCAAGCATTTGAACAAAAAAAGCATACGAAGTTGGAGGGAATTGGCACACCTCAGAGTTGGGATCAAGGTCGGCGTCGCCGAGGCAGAGGGGTGCGTCCTTCTCCTCCTCGTAGATCTGCAAAGAGAGACCAAATTTGGTCAGAGAGAGAGAGAGAGACAGAGACCTGCCGGCGGAGAGAAGATGGCGCCGGCCTATGGAGGGGGATGCTCGGGGGAGGGGCGGCACGGGGGGAGGGGCCGGGCCGGGGTGGACCTAGGGCATGGGGCAACATGGGTGGAGGGAGCGTCGGGGTGGCCAGTGGCCAGCATCGGGGTTGGGTGGGGCACGCGTCGACGGCGGCGTGGGAGGGTGCGGCTTCGGTGGTGGCCAGTGGCCGGCGTCGGGGTCAGGTGCGGCGCGCGTCGACGGCGGCGTGGGCGGGTGCGGCGTCGGCGGCCGGTGGTGTGGGAGCTCAGAGAAAGGGGATCGAGCGAGAGTGAGAGAGATGAAAGAGATAAGTGTGGCTCGATCGTGCTGTGTAGGCAACTTAGCTATAGCGCGGTGTGGCAAAACACGCTATAGCTAAGTTAGCTATAGCGCGGGGCAGCAAAACGCGATATAGCTAACTTACCTATAGCGCTGCCCAGCACAAACAACGCTACTGCTAACTTTTTCTTTTATTTTTTTCGTTTTCTTTTTCTTCATATTCAACAAACTTCCTTCCTTTTTCTTTTTCTTTTTCTTTCATTTCATTTTCCACAACTTATTAGTTCCTTTTTCTTTTTCTTTCATTTCATTTTGCAAAACTTCATTTCCTTTTCTTTTCCTTTTTCTTTTTCTTTCAGTTGCACTTTTCTTCTTCTTATCTTTCATTTGCATTTGTACAAGTTTGTATAGTAGGGGTATATAGCTCTAGCTAGCTAGGGTTTAATGTGGTATGTCGTTGGAGAAATACCACTGTTACCCTCCGGATAATAATTAGTATAATATATATTACATCATTTGACTGCTAACGGCAGTATACAAAATAGACACACACAAAATTTGTGGATTAGTTTGTCAGCTTGGGCGACGACGATGCTTCAGGCTGATCTTCTTCCCTCTTTTGTTCATTGTCGAATAATTGAGCCCATGGCCGTGACTTCTCCTTTTCCAGGGATGATGATCTTTCTTAGGTAATGTAGTCTTCATTCTTCTTTTGACGTATGTTTCATCGTCATCAACATCATCTTCCCTCATAGGATCACCGTACTGGTCGTAGTCTTCCTCGTTGGCGACTCCATCCATTCCGACGATGCTCTTTTTGCCTCTCCTCACGACAACACGGCTGGGATTGATCGGGTCGGTTACGAAGAAACATTGTGTCACATGTTTAGCGTGTACCCATGGCTCATTTTTGGCGGTGGCATTGACGGTACCGCTATCAGAGTCGGGTATACACATGGTAGTGAAATGTTGGTTTTCTCTTTGTACATTCTTAGCCCATATGACGGAACATCGTCGCGCTATGCAATCCAGAGTAGTTAAGCTCCCATATCTTTTTGACCCTTCCGTAATATCTTTCAATTACATTCCCGGTCATGGCTCCCATCGTCACCCCTGAGTTTTGGTCATCATTGTTTATATATTTCTCCTCCGTGTAGAACGTGTATCCGTTGATATCGTATGCTTGATAAGTCATGGGGTTGGTCAACGGGGCATGTGCTAAGGCGTATATGAGAGTTCCGTTTGGATAGTCCTCTTCCGGGGGATTAGCCAGGACTCGCTCTTCGAACCAACGCAAGAAAGTGGAGTTGTGCTCTCTAATTACTTCAGCGTCCGTCCTGTGCACCCCACGGTCACGGTACTTCTTTGCGATGGTCTCTTTGCGCAGTGTCACGAAATCTTCTAGCACATCTAGGTGTTGTAGCACTACTAAGTTTGCCCTGTCAAGGTCGTTTTGTCAGCCCGATCATAACACATTCACACCCCTATGACCATTGGTGTGACCTTCGCCTTCGAGCGTTCCATGGTGCTTATTGACGGGAAAACCAACAACAGGGTCTCCGGTGCCTACTAGATAACTCTCACAGAAAGAGATGCATTCTTTGGTCAAATATACCTAGGCTATGCTTACATCTGGACAGGACATGTTACGAACGAATCTTTTGATGACCCCATTCATCCTCTCGAACGACATCATGCTGTACAGGAATGTCGGCCCTAGGTTGATGATGTCGTCCACGATGTGGACACATAGACGCACCATGACATCAAAGAACGCAGGCGGGAAGTACATCTCTAGCTCATTCAGTATGACAACAATCTCTTCCTGTAGCCTATGGAGTTGCTTCACACTGATTGACTTTTGAGAGATAGCATCAAAAAAGTGGCATAGGTCAGTAAGCGTCTCACACACATGTGTGTCCATAATCCCTCTAAGTGCATCTGGGAGTGATAGAGGGAAATGTGTCCCGTCTTTCGATGAGATAGTGGCTATCCTTTTAGAGGAAGTCGACTTTGACGATCTGACTACGAACGTGCGAGGACATCGCGCCTTAGCAATCACTAAACCAACTTCGATGGGTTATTGACCACGCCGGAGCACGATCAACCTGACCACGAGGGCCTGTTTCCTGCGAGCAAACAAAGAACAAGCAAGAAACTAAGATTGCAATCTGGATATTGCGAATATAAGATGAAAGCTGTATTGATCAAGGTGGGGTTTTGTGACGTCTTGGTCTGGTCGTTGGACACAAACGAAGTACGCGAAGTTGCAGCTATGGCGAACTTTTAATCTAAGCAAAACCCCAAAGTCTAAACGACACCCTAAGGGCTGTATATATGGAGGAAGAGGGGGGAATTTCGTGGCCCTTGGAGGAGGGGTCCGAAACCAACCCTAACTCTTGTTTCCCCACACATACAGACTCTAAAAACAGCCTATACTTAAGTATTTCGAAAATACATGGGCCTGGCCCAATAATAAGGTGACGCGGCACCTAAAATAGCCTATGGACGAATATTATGAAGTGGCATCTTGTATATTTCGTTCAAGGCTTCATGCACTCCTTATGGTGGCTTCAAAGTCCTGAAATCATCACTTGTAACTCCGTTCTTGATCCCCTTGCGCATGCCATCAACTCCATGCGTATTCTTGCTCGAATGTTCATCCTTCTCCAAGCTAGGCCCTTCATTTGTAAGCAAAACAAATGTATCCAATTTAGGCAGCATGATATTCTCATGAACATTAGAATCATTACCAAGAAATGAAAGTACCTGGTAATTTAACTAGCGTGCGCAAGCTCTAGTAATTGGTCTAGTATATGTAACAGTAGGGGCTGTGTGTGTAACAATGGTATTGATGTCCTCATCATCCTCCCCTTCTTGAAATGAAGTCGTCCTCGACGGAAGCTCATCTTCCTCACCCAAATAAGGCTTCAAATCTGCAATGTTAAAAGTGGGACTAACCCCAAAATCTGCAGGTAGCTCAAGTTTATATGCATTATCATTTATTTTCTCTAACACCTTAAAAGGACCATCAGCATGTGGCATTAGCTTTGATTGGCGCAAATTAGGAAATCTATCTTTACGCAAATGTAACCAAACAAGATCTCCAGGTGCAAACACAACATGTTTTCTACCCTTATCTCCAGCAATTTTATATTTAGCATTCATACGCTCAATGTTTTCCTTAGTTAACTCATGCACTTTTAAAATCAATTCAGAACGTTCTTTAGCATCAAAATTAACCTTCTCCGAAGATGGAAGAGGCAACAAATCAATAGGTGCACGAGGTAGGAAACCATACACAATTTCAAAAGGGCACATCTTAGTAGTAGAATGCAATGAACCATTATAAGCAAATTCAATATGAGGCAAGCATTCTTCCCACATTTTCTTATTATTCTTCAAAACAGCCCTTAGCAGAGTAGACAATGTTCTATTGACTACTTCAGTTTGTCCATCAGTTTGGGGGTGACAAGTAGTACTAAAAAGCAGTTTAGTCCCCAACTTAGCCCATAAACATCTCCAAAAGTGGCTAAGAAATTTAGTATCACAATCTAAAACAATAGTATTTGGCACACCATACAAGCGAATAATTTCACGAAAGAACAAATCAGCAACATTAACAACATCATCGCTTTTATGACATGTTATAAAGTGTGCCATTTTCGAGAATCTATCCACGACAACAAATATGATATCCCTCCCCTTCTTTGTTCGAGGTAAACCTAAAACAAAGTCCATAGATATATGCTCCCAAGGAACACTAGGTACAGGCAAAGGCATATATAAACCATGAGGATTGAGTCGTGACTTAGCTTTTTGACATGTAGTGCAGCGAGCAACAAAACGCTCAACATCTCGTCTCATCTTTGGCCAAAAGAAATGTGTAGCAAGTATATCCTCTGTCTTCTTCACGCCAAAGTGTCCCATTAGTCCTCCTCCATGCGCCTCCTGCAACAACAAAAGACGAACGGAGCTAGCTGGAATGCATAGCTTGTTAGAACGAAACACAAATCCATCATTAACGACGAACTTGTTCCATGTTCTACCTTCTTTACAATTCTGCAATACATCTTTAAATTCAGCATCATGCACATATTGATCTTTGATGGTCTCCAAACCAAATATTTTAAAGTCAAGTTGTGAAAGCATAGTATAACGACGAGACAACACATCAGCAATAACATTTTCTTTACCCTTCTTGTGTTTAATGACATAAGGGAAAGTCTCAATGAATTCAACCCATTTAGCATGTCTGCGGTTCAGTTTTGCTTGACTTTTAATGTGTTTCAAAGATTCATGATCAGGATGTATAACAAATTCTTTGGGCCATAAATAATGTTGCCATGTTTCTAAAGTCCGAACAAGAGCATATAATTCTTTATCATAAGTAGAATAGTTCAGACTAGGCCCACTCAATTTTTCAGAAAAGTATACAACATGTTTGCCATCTTGTAATAACACACCTCCTAATCCAATTCCACTAGCATCACATTCAAGCTCAAAAGTCTTATTAAAATCAGGAAGTTGGAGTAAAGGAGCATGTGTCAACTTATCTTTCAATACAGTGAAGGCTTCTTCCTGTGCGGTACCCCAAACAAAAGGTACATCCTTCTTTGTAAGCTCGTTGAGAGGTGCAGCAATGGTGCTGAAATCTCTCACAAAACGCCTATAGAAACCAGCAAGGCCAAGGAAACTCCTCACTTGTGTGACCGTTTTGGGCTGCGGCCAACTCTCAATAGCTTCAATCTTGGCTTTATCAACTTCAATTACATGTGGAGTAACAACATAGCCAAGAAAAGATACTCAGTCGGTGCAAAAGGTGCACTTCCCAAGGTTACCAAACAAACGTGCATCACGTAGAGCGATAAAAACAACACGTAAATGTTCCAAATGTTCTTCCAAAGATTTGCTATAAATCAGTATATCATCAAAATAGACTACCACAAATCGTTCAATGAAAGCACGTAAAACTTTGTTCATTAGTCTCATAAAAGTACTAGGCGCATTAGTTAACCCAAAAGGCATGACTAACCACTCATATAAACCAAACTTAGTTTTAAATGCTGTTTTCCATTCATCTCCCAATTTCATACGAATTTGATGGTATCCACTACGCAAATCAACTTTGGAGAATATTGTAGAGCCACTCAATTCATCAAGCATATCATCTAGCCTAGGAATAGGATGACGATAACGAATAGTAATATTATTAATGCCTCTACAATCAACACACATACACGACTTACCATCCTTTTTAGGCACTAGTATAATAGGAACAACACAAGGACTAAGAGATTCGCGTATATTACCTTTGTCGAGCAGCTCCTGTACTTGACGCATAATCTCCTTCGTCTCCTCTGGATTTGTACGGTATGGTGCATGGTTGGGTAGCGAAGCACTTGGAATTAAGTCAATTTGATGCTCAATCCCTCGAATAGGTGGTAATCCCGGTGGCACGTCTTGTGGAAAGACGTCAGCGAACTCCTGCAAAATGTTAGTGACAGCAGGGGGCAAAGAGGAAGGCACGTCCTCGAATGAAAATAATGCCTCTTTGCACACAAAAGCGTAGCAAACAGATTTGCGAAAATCTAGCTCATCAATATCAGATTTGGTGGCAAGTAAACATGCACTTTTCAATTTAATTTCAGAAGCAACAGTAGATGGTTTATTATTAGGCTTCATTTGTTGCTCAAATTCTTTTGCCACAATCTGATTTTCACTCTTATTTTTCTCCTATTTTGCTTTATTAGCTCTATTAATATCATCTTTCAAAATGGAATCAGGAGTCATAGGAAGCAAAGTAATAGTTTTATCCTTATGAACAAGAGTATACTGATTGTTTCTACCATGGTGTACAGAATTTTTATCAAATTGCCATGGTCTACCAAGTAATAAGGAACATGCTTGCATAGGTACCACATCACAATCAACATAATCAGCATATGTAGAGATACTAAAATGCACCTGAACAGTATGTGTTACCTTAACCTTGCCGCTGTTGTTGAACCATTGGATGTAGTAAGGATGTGGATGTGGTCTTGTGGTGAGAGATAGCTTCTCCACCATCTCCATGCTAGCCAAGTTGTTGCAACTCCCTCCATCTATGATCGCGCGAATAGAACGTTCCTTCACAACTCCCTTTGTATGGAACAAATTATGCCTCTGATTTTGCTCAGCTTGTGGAACCTGCACACTCAAAACACGTTGAGCAACTAAACATTCATACCTGTCAGCATCTTTAGGAGCCATGTATTGCGTCTCATGATCAGAATCGTCTCCACCGTGTTCGTCACGTGTAATAAGAGCCAAAGTCTCCTTGTCATAGTCACTAGCGGACTCATACCCACCATCCTCAGTAACAATCATCACATCTAATCATGCTAGTTTGTAATTCCTGATAATATTCTTCTACATAATTTTTTCCTTGTCTTAAACGCTGCAATTTTGGAAGTAATTCACGTTGATAATATGGTGGAACCCAACGAGTACGCATAGCACTTTTCAAAGCAGCCCAAGTAGCTGGAATAGGATATAATCTACAATGCCCAGACCACCAAACACATGCAAAACTAGTGAATACACAAACAGCAGCAGGAACATGTCTCTCCTCGGAATATTGTAAAATCGTTGTTCAGTTTCTAACTCCCAAGTAAGATATATATCAGGAACATATCTACCCTCAAATGGTGGAATATTCAATTTTAGTTTAGGGAGATGGTCATGATCTCGTACTTGAGGGTGAGCCCTACCATTGCCATTATTTGCATGTGGACGACCTGGTGGTTGCTGTGCTGGTGGTGGCACGTAGTTCTGATTTTGATCAACCTCATCCTCGTAATCTCCCGCAAAATCATCCTCCTCCGCATTAGCAGCAGGAGCCATAGAAGTATCAACAGCAGCACCAACAGTTTGTCCAGGTGCAAGAGGGAGATGGCTCGCTCGGCGGAGGGCTGTTTCACGATGTGTAGGTAGTCGTTGTTGTTGTTGTAGAGGTGCATTAGGTGCAGCCGGTGGTGGTGGTGGAAGACGCGCGAGCAATTCATTAAACCTGTTATCAAGCTTTGTTTCGAACGTCTTCTCCATGCCATCTATCTTCTCCGTGGCCTCTTCAAATCTGTTTAGCACATCTTGCACCTGTCCACTCATCATTTGCTGAAATTTATCATGCAACTCCTTATTCGTCATGTTCTCCCTGTCAGTCTCGTCGGCTTGTGATCCTACCATGGTTAGCAACAATAGAAACACACAAGAATATGATCCTACAAACTACTAACAAGAGGTGGTGGTGGTGTCACAAATCCATCAAGCAAATCTCAAATTCTTACTAGTTCTTACCCAGCAGCAGGCGGTGATCGGCAACCGTCGTAGTCAAAACTCTTAAAGCTTGGATAGAGCGATTACCAGGGAGAGTCAAACACACGACGTAGATGTATGCGGAGATGGGAAGGCTTATAATATGGTAGCAAACAGGGTCAGCAATAATCAATTCATAGATGCAAAGTCGAATAAACGCTCAACGACGGTACTGTGCTGGTCCTAGGCTAGACCGTGCTAGAGACGCAAGCCTAGAACACTAACAAAATCACGGCGCTACACGTAAACAACGGAGGAGCACACTCTGAATATTTTTTTTCTTTTTTTCACTTTTTTTGCACTTTTTTCCTCTTTTTTTTTGCTCCGCAACAATTTTTTTTCGAAAAAAGTCTACAAATGGTCTAAAAACTGCCTAGCCAGAATTTTCCAGACTTAGTTTTTTTTGAGTTTGGAACTATTTTTCTTCTGCGGGTGGCTCGAAAGTTGGGGAGTCCTACTCTGTCACGACTCGGAGTATGGCGTGATCTGGAACTCGAAAACAAAGCAACAAATACTGAACTCGGACTAGGACTGGTGGCAGAGATGAATCTGGTGGAACTCGGACTGTGGTGGTATATCTGAACTCGGATTGGTGGTGGTATATGGCGATGGTATATCTAGACTCGGATTGGTGGTGGTATATGGCGATGGTATATGTGGACTCGGATTGGTGGTGGTATATGGCAATGGTATATGTGGACTCGGATTGGTGGTGGTATATGGCAGCGGCGTGACAACCTGTGAATAGAACTCGAAACTCTAAGGGACTAGACGCTAAGACCAGCAGCTCGACACGACGATGCAACCGCAAATTCAACAAAGCAAAACTCTAAAAAGACTATGCAAAGGCTCAGATTGGTTTGGATATGAAGAACAGACTCGACCTAAACTACGAAAAACTATAAAATCTCACCGAGCAACCTGGAAATCTGATACCACTTGATAGAGGGAAAGGTGCCCGTCTTTCGATGAGATAGTGGCTATCCTTTTAGAGGAAGTCGACTTTGACGATCTGACTATGAACGTGCGAGGACGTCGCGCCTTAACAATCGCTAAACCAACTCCGAGGGGTTATTGACCACGCCGGAGCACGATCAACCTGACCACGAGGGCCTGTTTCCTGCGAGCAAACGAAGAACAAGTAAGAAACCGAGATTGCAATCTGGATATTGCGAATATAAGATGAAAGCTTTATTGATCAAGGTGGGGTTCTGTGACGTCTTGGTCTGGTCGTTGGACAGAAACGAAGTACGTGAAGTTGCAGCTATGGCGAACTTTTAATCTAAACAAAACTCCAAAGTCTAAACAATGCCCTAAGGGCTGTATTGTAACATCCCAAAATTCTAAATTTTGGAATGTTATAATAAATAGATAGATTTGATTGATTGTTTAATTGATTGTCTGAAAGTGAGTGAATTCAAAACTTTTTGAAAGTTAAATGAGAGGGAATAAAAGGACTTTCCCAAACTTTTATATTTGCTTTCTGATCTCCATGAATTCAAATTATTTTCAAATACAAAACCCTTGAGCGAAGATGATATGACTTCTTCCATTTAAATTAAATGAAAGGGTATTTGAAAATAATTGAATTTCATTTGGAAATATTTCAATTCATAAACTTCGTGCAGCTCAATGATTTTCATGAGAGAAGATAAAATGACTTCTTAAAATTATATGAAATATGGGTTGGGAGTTTCAAAGAATTAAATTCAAAGTTCTTTTGAATTTATTTTCAATTTGGAGTTATTTGAGTTTTATTCAAATTATTTTTCTCCAAAAATAAAATATATGGAAATTAGGGTAACATGATGCCCTACAACAGAAAATTGGAGAGAAATAAATTTAAAATCATTTTGATACTTTTAAAATGTTTTTTGTTGGATCTTATTAGAGCAGGAGCACTGTTGGAATTATTAGAATTTGTGTGTATCTTATTTAATGCTAGAAAAATGTCCATGTCATAGAAAATCTTTTTCTGAAAATTTTGATATATAAAATGCCTATATAAAATTTTTATTTTATTTTTGTTATTCGGTTTTCCTTCTATTTCTATTTAAAAAAACTGTACGTGCGACCCATATTTATTTATCGCCTACATGCGCAATATAATAGTTTCTGGCGCCGCATTGTTTATTTCTCTCTCTTAAATGGGCCAGGCCCAGTCAGCCTTTTTATTTATTTATTTATTTTTTAAGGCCGAATTTTGTAAAAAAAAACCGCAGCCGCAGCGTGCGCGTGCGGCCGGCCGAAGGCCTTTAGCCCATGCGATGCGAGCATCTCTTTTCATCTGTGTTTTGTATATTTTCGTCTATGTTTAGTCCCACATTGCTTAACTTTTGACCCTAAGCCTCTTTTCCACCAATAAATATAGACCCATAGAGTCTCCAAAAATCATCCGATTCAGGTTAAATCAATATTTTGGTTTGACTAGATTCATTTAAGAAAAATATTTTTCTCCTCTCCGGCGCGACTTCTGGAAGTTGTCTCCTCTCTCCAAAGTTGTCTTTTCTCTCCCTTATAAAGGTATTTTTCTTCTTCTTCTTATACTTCCGTAGTTTATTATTTTTAGACTAATACGATAGAATAATTAGTTTATCACTTAGTCTACGTATTTATACGTTAGACCTTAACCGCAGCTATTTTTTTCGTAAAACAGTTTGGCCCTAATTTTTCAAATAGTCATAACTTTTCACTCGTTAATCCAAATTAGATGAAACCAGCGCCTATAGCTTCGTCTTGTTTTCACCTATCCAGTGAACCTGTCACATCAAATTTTTGAATTTCGTTCAGATTCATATTCAAACTTCGTTTGATCATAACTTGAGTTTCGTAGCTCCGTTTGAGTTGATTTTTTTTGCAAATCGAAGCTCTTGACCTAAACTTTCTGATCAGGCCAAATTCACATAATTTGGTACTGTTAGAAATTGTTTTATGTTGCAAGAGTTATTTGCTTGGTTTTGATGTTTTCCGAATTGTTTTCTTTGTTCTCTCCGATCTTTGAGTGATTGCTTATGTGTGGTTACTATTGCTTGCTTACGATAGATTGACCGGAGTGTGACGAGTAGAACTATCAAGAGTTTTGAGTGCGAATCATCTTCATCAACATTGCAGGCAAGTTCACACTTTGATCATATTCCTTTAACACCCAGTTTTTATGCATTAGTTCCAATCCCCAAACATTGCATGGTTAGGATCTGTATAAATTGTGGGTTGGGAAGTAGTTGATGAGGTAGGAACCTATTACCTACTTATTAACAAACCCTTGGGAGTTACTTTTACGTTATGCTTACATTACCATGCTATGCTCGTAGACGTGGATTGGGTTTTTTAGAGTATTCATGATAGATGCGAGATTGTTACTTAATGGTTTACTTAAGGTGGCAACTTAAACACACATCTGGGTGGATTGAGGTACCTGGTTATTCCAGGATTGCTTGTCCAGGCACCTGGGTAGACCAGGATTGCCTGTTTTTTTATGGACCGCCACCCAGGCTCAAATGGATCATAAGATTATTCATGCTAGAAACTTCCATGTGCAGCCACAAGCTATTATGGGCTCTAGCATAGTTGATTAAGTCGTGTGAACTCTTACAGTGGTAGACTAGCAGATGTAGGGGTTGTAGGTGGTACGGTCTACCCATCGTAAGGTGCAAACGCTTCTGAAAGAATATGCCTCGGTCATCCGTTTCTTAAACACCATGTAGTGCGAGAAATCCAACGGAGGAGATCGAGTCTTGTGGGGAAAAGTGCGCAAACCTCTGCAGAGTGTATAAACTAATCATGATTAGCCGTGTCCCCGGTTATGGACATCTTGAGTATCTAGTACCTGGATTATCATGTGAATCTCATCACGCTACTTTAAATGAATATTGCTGGGTTTTAATGATGTTACTTAATTGGGATCGAGAATGCTGTCAACTATTCTCAATGTTCAACAACCACCATGATAGTTAAATAAAATTTATTCCTTTGCAGTAGGGAAAAATTGGCTTTTCACAAAAACCTTATAACCATAGAGCTTTTCCACCAGCCAAATATGCATGTAGTGATAGCCATTGTTCATCATTCTCTATGGTGTGAATTTGCCAGTACATTCAATGTACTGACCCTTTGTGGCTGCAACATCTCATGTTGCAGGTTTATCTTATGACGAGTAAGTGATACATTAGGGTTACGATTTCTACACTCAACTTTGCCGTTGGTGTTGATGGGAATCCACAACCTTGTTGTTACTTCCGCTATTTGGATTGAGGTAATAGTATTTATGTTACTTTATACATGTGATTTACCTCTGTTATAAATCCTCGAGTACTGTGTGTGTCAGCATACCGATCCAGGGATGACACTTAAGCACAGAGACTTGACCGTCTGAGGTCGGGTCGCTACATGTATATATGGAGGAAGAGGGGGGAATTTCGTGGCCCTTGGAGGAGGGTTCCAAAACCAACCCTAACTCTTGTTTCCCCACACATACGGACTCTAAAAACAGCCTATACTTAAGTATTTCGAAAATACATGGGCCTGGCCCAATAATAAGGTGACGCAACACCTAAAATAGCCTATGGACGAATATTATGAAGTGGCATCTTGTATATTTCGTCCAAGGCTTCATGCACTCCTTATGGTGGCTTCAAAGTCCTGAAATCATCACTTGTAACTCCGTTCTTGATCCCCTTGTGCAAGCCATCAACTCCATGCGTGTTCTTGCTCCAATGTTCATCCTTCTCCAAGCTAGGCCCTTCATTTGTAAGCAAAACAAATGTATCCAATTTAGGCAGCATCATATTCTCATGAACATTAGAATCATTACCAAGAAACAAAAGTACCTGGTAATTTAATTGGCGTGCGCGAGCTCTAGTAATTGGTCAAGTATATGTAACAGTAGGGGCTGTGGGTGTAACAATGGTATTGATGTCCTCATCGGGGAGTAACCGCGTCATCATCACATGACAGCCGTGAGACTTCAGCCCACTGAACCTTTTTTCTTAGTGTCCAGATATCTGCTTATCTTCCCACAGTATCTGGAACTAACTTTGATTCTAGCAAGGCACTTGAATAATTTATCGACCTCCTTCGGATCTAAGGTGAAGCAAGAGGGGGGCAATATTGTTCTTCCTTCTTGTTTACTTTTTTGCCCCTATCTTCCATCTCCATCTCCGTCGCGATCTCCTCTAACAACTTTTTACTGGGCATTTGGAGATCTTTCCTGATATTCAAAAATTCCAAGTCTTTTCTTGCCTTCGGCCCATCCTTGGCCCTCTCTGGCATGTTCATCAATGTTCCAAGCAAACTCTCAAGGATATTTTTTGCGATATGCATTTGATCAAGGCTATGAGGTGTGTCGAGTTTGGGACAGTATTCCAAGTCCCAGAAAATAGATCTCGTCTTCCATGCCTTCAGTAGGGGCTCCAACGCCTTTTTCTTCGTCTTTCCCGGTGAGGGGCACTCTTCCCAGTTCTTCAATAACTCATATATTTCTGCACCACTACGCTTACATGGAGGACCTCGATGCTTAGCCTTACCATTGAATAGATCTCCACGCTTTCTCCATGGGTCATCCTTCTCGAGCCATCTTCGATGCCCCATGTACATGATTTTTGAAGACCCGCCATCTTTCGATAGCTGCTGAGAAGTTGTATCATCCATGCACCTCGTGCATCTGCAATATCCGTGGCACACCTGGCCGAAGAGATAGCCGTAACCGAGATAGTCCTGCATCGTCATGTTCAGCATGACTCTCGTGTAGAAATACTCTCCTTTGCTTGCATCACATGTCTTGGCTAGCGTTGTCCATAAGGTCGGTAGCTCCTCTTTCAATAACCCGAGATACAGATTTATATCATTTCCCGGTTGTCTTGGCCCTTGAATAAGCATAGCCATGTGTATGTATTTTTCCTTCATGCACAACCTGGGGGAGGTTGTACACCCATACAAACACGGGCCATGTGCTATGATTGGTGTTCTGGTTGCCAAATGGATTCATGCCATCACTACTAGCGCCAAGCACGATGTTCCTTGGATCATTTGAGAAAAAAATCAAATTCAGCATTTAATGCTCTCCACTGGCTAGCATCTGCGAGGTGTCTCAGCTTTGGATCATCTCCATCATCTGGCTTCACCCTCTCCGAGTGCCAGCGCATAAGCTTTGCTTCCTTAGGATCTACGAAATACCGCTGTAGATGCGGAGTGATCGGAAAGTACCATAAAATTTTTTGTGGAGCTTTCTTTCCGGCCTTTTTATATCGTGAAGCATTGCACTTTGGACAGATGGTTTTTTCCGTGTGCTCGTTCTGATATATGATGCAACCATTGATGCATGTGTGATATCTAATGTGTGGCAGATCAAGAGGGCACACGATTTTCCTTGCCTCCTCGACACTAGTAGGACACAGGCTTCCCGTGGGAAGAACCTTCTTTAGATACTTCATAAGCTCATCCAGGCTTGCATCTGTCCATTTGTTTTTTGCCTTCGTCTTTAGGATTTCTAGTGTGAAACTCAAGCAGGTCACCTCAGGATTGCAACCATCATACAAAGGAGTCATTGATTCTACCTCTAGTTGCGCCAGTTTGGCCTACTCTCTAGAAGTAGCTCTGTCGCTAGTCATCTTCTTGCAAAGTGAGTCTCGAACATGCGGGTCTCGCATGGCTAAACTTAGTAGCGACGAAGACGGCAGTGTGTCCGCTTCTTCTCTACCTTAAACTGCCTCTTCGCCATCGACATTTCCGAGGTCGTCTTCCTCTTCGAGCACATAATCGGTCATCTCTTCGTTTGGTGGCCCCATGTCGTTATTTCCTGCCCCGTCGACATCCTCCTCCTCATCATCATCATCTTCACTTATCCACCGAGTATGGCCATCCATGAAACCATGCATGAGAAGGTGCGCCTTGAATGTACCACCCTCAAAGGGGTTGAGCCTGACTATTCCTTTGCATTTTCGACATTGACATACAACATCCTTTAGTCTTTTTTCACACATGTCGTCCACATCGGATTGCCAGTATCTTTACACCATCCTTCCATTGACCTTTGTGATCACCTGCGCGTGGAGCAAATATTATAACCACGTATGCGTGCATGGATCAAATTCATACAAAATTTCGGCCCGACCTTCCCTAAACATAGGACATATTGAGTTTGCCCGAAATTCACTGAAACGGAATTGAATCGACATTTCGGAAAAACATAGGCAACTCATGTTACCCACATTATTTCATCAAATACACAATGTAGGCAACTCAAATTATGCCACACACAATTCGGTATATTCTCATATCGCCTATATATATATATAGTTTTGGTCCTATCCACACAAACACTTTTTTTGCTCACCTATGTGTCGAGAGGGATATCGAGCACCTTTCTTCTTAATTACCTAGTAGCTCTAGATATATAGCTCTAACTAGCTATCTAGCTAGGGAGAGAGAGAGCCAGGGAGAGAGTGGGAGGAGAGGGATAGGAGAGGAAATGCATTAATGGAAGGGGGTGGTGGAGGG